>NC_089325.1:21191330-21403830 GCF_036669915.1 Pocillopora verrucosa | reverse complement strand
GTATGTTCAATGATTTTATCTCTGCTTAAATTTTAGGTGCAGTTGATGTTTCTTAAACCTACTGTATGTGGAATATAGAAACACTATGTTAAAGACTAAATGCAGGTATATGTAGATAGCACAGCTAGGGTTGCATGATTTATTTCTGTAAATGTTTTGATATGGATAAACCAGCAGTAAAAATTTCCCTTTCAGTCACTATTAACTTTTTCCCACTTTCTTCTGTCCTTGTAGATATGAAATTTGTCATGTTACCAAAGTTTGGTGTATTACCGGTAGTTACTATTCTATGGAAAGATTGTTGTGCAATTTTATGTTTTGGGCAAAGGAACGCTGGTGTAGAAGCCCTCTAAAAATGATGAACTGCAATCAGACTATCATTCAATATGTTTGAAGTTTAATATGATAGTAATAGTTTCAAGTGGATTCAAAGTACAATTTTAACTTGGACACTCTGCTCCAAATCAACAGATCAAAAATTAAATGTCAAGGTTGATGTGGAAAAGATGAAACTTGCAGATCATGATGCTTACAGTACAGCTTCAGTTTCAGCTGGGGAGCCAGCAGGATATCAGAAGGCATCCACAGCTTCAGGCACAAAGAGAAAAAGACGATCTGACACAGATTTAGAGGATCTCCAACCACTCAAAGAGAAAGTCCTGTGCTTAATTGCTATGAATTACCTTGATACTACACCACCGCAGAGCATGGATGAACACAATAAGTTTCAGGAATACTTACAGAAAATGAAGGTCCTCATTACGGGTGTTTCTGTAGGAAGTTTGGTGATAACAGTAAAGTGCAAGTCTCTTGCAAGCTTGGAGGAATTATGGGAAGATTACTCACGCGGCCTTTTGGATGAGATGATTCAAGATTGCTTTGTGACTAAAAAGATTTTGAAGGAACTTAACCTGGCAGAACTGAAGCTGAAAACAACAATAGACGTAGAAGAGTACAATGCATACAAATTGTACTTTCTTGAGAAGGATGCATTCATAGGTCAGTTGAGAGAAAGAAAAAGGCCTGGTCATTTGGAAAAATGTTTTGAAGTGATTAAAAACACAATGCATCACTCATTCAACATGGTGCACTATAGGGTTAACACACCTGTAGAGAGGTGTCCAGGTTTTGATCAAGTTAGATCCAATTGTATCATGAATAAGTTCATGCTGACTATGTAAGCCATGACAATCGCAGCTAGAAGGGATTTGTTTTCAATATATTTTCTGTCTGGTTGTATTTGTCTTGTGACCCCTATTTGTGTGAGGGGTTTTTATAAAATGATTTGAGGTGTGTTTTATGTTTTTTTATGTTAGTATTCAGTGATTGCCTCATTATTTGTTTTATTTAAATCTGATTTTAGATGTCGTGTCTTCTGAATTCCACTCCGCAAGTTCAACCAGTGAAAGTCTACAAATACAAGAAGAGCTGAAAACATTGAAGCAGAAGACAAAGGTTGTTGAGACAGAGAAAATAAAAGGTGAAAACAAAATTAAAAGATGTATTAAGTTGTTATGGAGAGTTGTAATAACAGTAATAACAATTTACTAGTTGACAAAACTGTGAAGAATTATCTCAATGAAATAATGTGGCATTAGTATTATTTTAAAGAATACAACTTATGGGAAAAAACATGCAGTGTATCTGAAGAGAGGCTGTGAATGCTTATCTCTCCCTGTACTTTTTGCTCTTAGGTACTTCACCCCTCACTGTAATACCCAGTGCTGGTCACAGAAAAGAACTTATGGAGGAAGGGCAGGGAAGGAAAGGTGAACAGGAAGGTCAGTTTAAATTAATTTCCTAAGTGAATATGTTCAGTGTGTTCACAGCTATTATGTCAAGTGTAAATAAGTGTGCTTTTGGGATTAAACATTTAAGGTTGCTAGGGTCTGTAGGGTAAAACTAAACTGACAATTATTTGAAATACTTTCAATTCTCATTAAAAAATTAATTCCAAAGAAATTAAAACCCAATTTAGTTTTACCTAAGGGAATGTTAAGATGGTATTGGCTAGGGATGATGAAACAGTATTAATTATAATAAAATCATAATCATAATAATAATAGTATTATAGTAGTATAATAAAGGTTTTTTCAACCTTAGTCATAAATTATATATTAAAAAACTGACATTGATGATGTATTTTAGATAAATATCACGCGCTTTATACAGATTGTCATATGTCGGTTTATTGTGTTATCATCTCTCAGGTAAAAGTCACACCATGAATACTAGTATTGCTGTAAATAATGAAAAGTAATGTAAATTATTACAAATACAATTGTGCCTCTTTCTCTATTTTATGTTAACCTGAAGGGAATTTGAGTTGGTTTGTGGAGTTAAAATGATATATATGGTATATATATATGTATATATCTGTATATCAAATTGATGTTTTCAACAGCTTTTTCAAATCTATCCTTAGCCTCAAGTTGGTATGCCTGTTTCTAACTATTTATCAGTAGAAATGTTAATATCTCTCTGTGTACCCTTGTTTTTAGGCATGTTGCCTCCTCATGGATCTTCCACCTCTGATCCTGAAAAAAAACTAGAAGAGCTACATATGAATCTCAAGAAACAAGTTACTTGCTCAATATGTCTGGATACCTACACTGAACCTAAAATTCTATCATGTCATCATACATTTTGCTGTGAGTGTTTAGAGAAACATGCAATAGTGAGCCAGAGACAAGGGAAATTCCGATGCCCTGAGTGTCAAGTAGAAATAAATTTACCGGAAGGAAATCGCTTTGACTGTTTGCCTAACAGCTTTTTTCACAAAAGTCTGTTAAGTGTCCTTCAAGCAGAAGATGGCAAAGGTGAATTTTTGAGTATTGAATCTTTTGTACAAAACTAATTGGAAAAAACTAAATGAAGTGCTAATTGAATGGTTAAATGATGGAAAATCAGAAATCAACTCATTTATTTGTACTTTTCCCCTTAGGTACTTCACCCTCCAATGTACCGTTCACTGCTGGTCACAAAAAAAAATGGGAAGTAAGACACAGCACTGGAAAATTTCAGGAAAAGGAAGGTGAGTGAAAAGATATCCAGAAGCTAAGGATTGGTCAAAATTAAAATCTTTAGGTAATGAATAGGATGCCCTTAAATTCTTTTAGCAGCTATGTCAGTTGTTACTTTTCCAAGTGCAGTCAACTGCTGTTTCTTTGGACATTTAGTGTCCATAATAGTGAGAGTCTGTAATAATGGGGTACGAGAGAAATAAAAAAAATGTTTTCTACCTAAACATATGAAATAATATGTAACTATACAAACATAAAGTTTCTAACATGGCCTCATGAACTGCAAAAAGATCTGGCCACAAGCAGGAAATTCTCATGTTCTCACCTAGTTGAAGAATGGTTTCTTCATTTTCCTTTATCCTAATGTTGTGCTATATTATGTGAGTCAGGATTTTGAAGGAAGTGTTTCAGTGTCTGCTATAGTGAGAGAAAAAACAAGTGAAATGTCATACTGGGGGGCTGAAATTGTGTCTGCGTTTCTGTAATAGCAAGAGTCTGTAATAAAGGGAGTTCATTTCAGTAATTTCTTTATGCATTTCCCTAGGGACTGGCTCTTGTCTGTAATAGACAATTTCGATGTCTGTAATGGCAATTTGTCTGCAGGGCAAGAGTGAACTGTAGATCAATCCTAATTTGACTTTGTCTTGTTCTCTACTTTAGCTAAAGATGGTAATGAGTTGGCATGCTGTAAAAATACATAACAGTTGTTAATGAACAATAATCGTTGCTGATATAATGAAGAACTAACACTGTTTTACTCCAACATGACTATAATTTGCTGTTTGCACAGGTAAAACTGTTTTTATCTTTTTTGTAAAGTAAGAGACTGAACATTGAAAAACTCTGTATACCTTTTCTCCCAGGTTCTTCACCTCCCCCTCTTCTCTCTACCACTGATCTTGAAGAAAAGATAGGAAAAGTATGTGAGGACATTAAGATGCTGAGAATGGAAGGTGAATAGAAAAATTCATATCTTATCATTTTTAGGGAGAAAGTGATCCAAGAATGCTAATAACTGTCCATAAAGTTTGCTTAAGTTTAAAAAGAGGTTAAATATCAAAAAAGTAAAAAAAAAAAACCAAACATTTTTGACATCACCCTGACATCACCCTGATGATGACCTAGTGTAGAAAATGTTTGGAGTTTACTTTTGTAAATATTTTAGCCATGTAACTAGCCATTAAATGTTTTCATATTTTCCCAATGATTACTCTCAAGAGAAGTTATTCCCTATCTGAGATATTAACCTTTTCTGTTCTTACTTTCATCCAAGAATACTGTTAAATACTCTCAGCTTTTATTCAGTAACTTAGTTTTATTAAGGAACATATTTTCAATTCAGTTTTGCCTCTTAATAATACTAGCAAGGTAGTATTAGTAATTTTACTACTTTCGACTCCAGTCAAAGGTAGTATTAAACTGGCTGAACATGTGACATTTAAATAATACTTATAGATAGCTAATTTCACAATGATATCATGGAAAACTAGCACCATTTGTTCTTTCACTTGACCTCGGTGTATGTTAGTATGCTTTAACTTTTATATAAGGTGAGGCATAAATTGCTTAAATGTATTTCTGTGTACATTTGAATGCACATTTAGACAGAAAATATTTGTAGTAGAGTTAAGTTAAACCATGTTGCTTTTTGCTGCTTCTCTCAGGTAGTTCACCTCACCTGTCCACCGTTGAAGTAGAACTACAGGAACTAGTCAAGAAACTTCAGAAAGGGAGGTTGGAAGGTGAATGCACATTTGGACAGAAAATAATTGTAGTAGAATGCTTTTAAAGTACTTCCAGTTCTTTATAGGATTATCTTTTTCCACGGAACTCCTGCACATGCAGCCTTATACTGCAGTAATAATTAACAATTGCTATGCTCATTAGACATAAGTTACATTACTCCATTGGTACCCAGCACCTAGATGGAGACTGTTTTCATAAGCAGTAAATCCTGGCAACCCAGCCATCAGCTGTCATGTAGAAAGGAGACAACCTCCCATTGCACTAGAAAATAAATATTTTAAAAGTAAAGAAAAAAAGCACCAGGTAAAAGTGAACTTCTTCTTAGTGCATGTCTGAAACTAACTGGCTTCTTGGATAAGCTTATCCTGGTTCTATAAACTTTCAAATTTTGCCACATAAGCAAAATTACAGGTACTATTTCTAGTGCAGGAGAAAATACACCAAGTGAAACTTTATAGCAATAGCAAGAGTCTGTAATGAAGGGAGTTTATTTCAGTCATTTCTTTATGCGTTTCCCCAGGGACTGGCTATTGTCCGCATTAGTGAGATGTCTGTAATAGTAAGGTGTCTGCAGGGCAAGAGTCAACTGTAGATCAATCCAAATTTGGCTTTGTCTTATTCTCTACTTTAGCTAAAGATGGTAATGAGTCGGCATGTGGTAAAAATACATAATTGTTGTTTTCAACAATAATCATTGCTGTTATAATGAAGAACTAACACTGTTTTACTTTAACACTATTATAATTTGCTGTTTGCACAGGTATACCTGTTGTTATCTTTTCTGTGTAAAGTAAGAGACTGAATTTTGAAAAGCTCTGCATACCTTTTCTCCCAGGTTCTTCACCTCCCCCTCTTCTCTCCACCACTAATCTTGAAGAAAAGCTAGGAAAAGTATGTAAGGAAATCAAGATGCTGAGAATAGAAGGTGAATAGAAAAATTCATATCTTATCATTTTTAGGGAGAAAGTGATCCAAGAATGCTAATAACTGTCCATAAAGTTTGCTTAAATTAAAATGAGCTAAAATATTGAAAAAAGTGAAAACCAAAAATTTTTGACGTTATTTATGTCATAATCAGGATGATGATGATATAGTGTCAAAAATGTTTGGTTTTTACTTTTTAAAATATTTTAGCCATGTTAATAGCTCAAAGTCATTATATGTCTTCATATTTTTTCCAGTTATTACTCTCAAGAGAAATTATTCCCTATCTGAGATATTAACCTTTTTCTGTCCTTACTTTCATCTAAGAATACTGGTAAATGCTCTCAGCTATTATTCAGTTTCTTATTTTTATTAAGGAACATTTTCAATTCAGTTTTGCCTCCTAATAATACTAGCAAGTTAGTATTAAATTGGCTGAACATGTGACTATTAAATAATATTTATGGATAGGTTATTTCACAATGAGATAATGGAAGACTTGCACCATTGTTCTTTCACTTGACCTTGATACATGTTAGTATGCTTTAACTTTTTATATCAGGTGAGACACTAATTGTTAAATGTTCTGTATACCTTTGAATGCAAATTTAGACAGAACATAATTGTAGTAGAGTAGTTAAACCATTTTGCTGTTTACTTCCTCTCTCAGGTAGTTCACCTCCCCCTGTGTCCACCGTTGAAGTAGAACTAGACGAACTACTCAAGAAACTTCAGAAAGTGAGGATGAAAGGTGAATGCACATTTACACAGAAAAATAATTGTAGTAGAATGCTTTTAAAATACTTCCAGTTCTTGATAGGATTATCTTTTTCCACGGAACTCCTGCACATGCAGCCTTCTACTGCAGTAATAATTAACAATTGCTATGCTCATTGGAGGCCTTAGACATCAGTTACATTACCCCATTGGCACTTAGCATTTAGATGGAGACTGTTTTCACAAGCGGTAAATCCTGGCAACCCAGCCATCAGCCGTCATGTAGTAAGGAAACAACTTCCCACTGCGCTAGAAAATAAACATTATGAAAGAAAATTAAAAAAATATCAGGTAAAAGTGAACTTCTTTTTAGTGCGTGTTGAAAACTCCAACTCCAAAACTTCCATAAACTTTCAAATTTTACTACTTATGCAAAATTACAGGTAGTTTTTCATGTTACGCGCAGGTTTCAGTACTTTGGATTTGCACAAGCGTCAAGTACACGGTACTGTAGAGGATACAACTCCGGAATTTTATCAGCCATTTTTAATTGTATCCACTTAAACCCTTGATGTGTTAAGGTCCAGCTACCGTTATATCGTGCTCTAATTCAGAACACGGAGTACACAACAGTTAGTCTAGGAGCAAATGTCATAAAATAAGGTCCCGTGTGAAGTTCGTGCTGAAAGCAAGCACCTCGTTTAAAAGTGTTCACACACCAAACATGTGTTCATGTATGAGGTCACGTGACACTACAAAGTGGCACCAATCGATGCAAGATGTCTAACTGACTAAAGTGAGCAAGTTTGGCTTGATAAGGATTTTTTTTGACAAATTTATGGAAAATTATGTGTTTCAGCCTCGCTTTCATGCGTAAGATCACGTGACCTATGTAAATTAGCATAAATCAACAGAGAGGATCATGTCCAATCATGTGAGCAAGTTTGGTGTATTTTCGTCTATTATTAACAAAGTTATGAGGAATTATGTGTTTTAGCCTCGTTTCCATGCTGGATTTCATGGGTCAGAATTTAACCCTCCTTAAAAGCCGTCTGAGCAAGTTACAAAGCTGGCACCAAAACTTTCCATGTTTAGTAGGTCCTAATGAACACTTTTACACTAGGTGCTTGCTTTCAGCACAAACTTCACACGGGACCACATTTGCTCCCAGACTAAGTTTGTAACTTGAATTTTGTTTGGCGAATGTCGAAGAGCCTTTGTGTAAGCCATCTTGGAGTTACGATGCTAGAGGTTACTGGCTTTACCATATTAGAGAGTTTTAGGTCCACGTTTGGTATGTTAACCGCAAATCTCAAACCGCTAACTACGGTTAGTTAGGAGTTAGAAGTTTCGAGATTTTCAGCGTTTTAGATTGACTACGGTGTGTTAACCGCGAACTTCAAATCGTTGTTAGCGGTTTCGCTTTACCATATTAGAGAGTTTTAGATCCACGTTTGGTGTGTTAACCGCGAACCTCAAACCGTAGATAGCGGTTTTTGGGTTGGAGTTAGAAGATTCGAGATTTTCAGCGTTCTAGATCCACGTTCGATTTTCACGCAAGTCTTGTTCCACAAGCGGCCAACGAAAGGGAGGCATACTTGAGAAAAATCAAGAAAAACAGCGATATGTTTTTCATGCTAGGATTTCATTCGATTTCAAATAAACAAAAACGGAAAAAGAAATATTCGCCGATCCCAAAATCGGAAGAACCATATTTAAAATAAAAGTAAAATTAGTATATGTGCGCCGCCATCTTGAATTACAGACAGGATGGAAGTCCTTCATTTTAAACACAAAAGTGTGGCCTAAAGTTTGGTTTTCTACCGTCCCAAACATATGGGCTAAAAAGAAAATACCTCAAATTACATATATTTACGGGACGTACGTGAGAACTTTTTAACCAGAAGAAATTTCAACCGTTAGTCTTAAAAAGAGTTAACCGATTAAATTTTCCTTTTAGACTCCCTAGCAAAAAGAAGTCAACCGTTTAAATGGCCAAAATTTTAACCGTTAGCCGTAAGCCATCACCCCATTGAAACCTTCATGTAGCTCGTGCATTCAAGAACTTTTGCATTAATGTTCCATGTCAGGAGTGATCAACAAGACATGTTGGTGGTATCTTTGAATGGCAAATGTAAATTTAACCCTAAGATTGTCCGTGATCTGTTACAGTTAATGATAACGCTGACGTTCACGTTGTCTTTATGAGCAGTTTCGTATTTTATTAATTTCTCTGAACTGAGAATGTGACCTAAAGTACTGAAATAGTTTGTGTCTTTTTGTGTCCTTCATGATAGCATTAGAGAACGCCATGTATCCGACCATTAGATCAGGACTGGCGAGGTTTGATGTCAGTTTACCGGAGGAACTCCAGAGCTATATCAGCTACTTATTATATGCGTCAGCTACACTTGGCTTACGCAGGCGAGGTACCTAATATTGTTAAAATAACTGATAATCTGTATTAGTTTTCAAACATATCTCCAGTTGTCTACATTGTGCCCTAAGATAATTTAGAAATGCTGGGTTTGTGTAGTGGTCAAAGCTTTTTTTTTCTTTACCCTGATTTGTGATCTTGTGTTGGGTTTATTCTTTCTCTGTAGACCTGGTATTTTTATAAAATCATCAAGTGACCTGCACGATCTAGTGCCCCTTCTTAATAAGAAAAAAGAATGATATATAGACAAACCCTTTTATGAAGGTCGTGCGCGGTTGCGAGAGTAAGGGGCGTTAAAAACTGCAGGGCCAAGCGTGCGGTCCCGCTAGAAGAAAGTAGAGTGAGGAGAGCGGCGGTGGTGGAATAAAACTCTAATTGACTGAGTAAGATCAAGCCGGACCGACATGACTCTTCTACTCAGTCCATAAGTACGTACTATTCTGATATTAAAGCTGGTCGCTTATGTGGTGTAACTTAAGAACTTTACAAAGAAAAAAACGTTTCTTTCAATTTATCAAAACTAATATTTCATAATTATGTTTGCAAAGTGAAACCAAATTTTTTTTATCCTGTGATTTTGGAAATGTTCTGAAACTTTAAAACCATATTTGGAAGCAACAACAACGACATCTCTAGCAAGCATTTTCGACTCAAGAGTTTTAGATTACTAGTGAGGGAAATTAATATACTAGAATTAAGCTTTATGACAATGACTTACAACTTCGCAACTGATTTGCTAAAATTTTAAGACTTCTTGGAAAAGAAAAAGAAAATAGGCTTAGCTCAATGTTTTTGGTATCGCACGACATTTATTGTTCATTCTGCCCGTCTCCTTGTTTTACCAACTGGTTTCCCATAACTTGGGGTGATTCAACAATAAGTGGAAACACTGAGACTCGAAATTCTTTTTTTTTCCAATTTGCCGGGGTATTTTTTTGTGGTTTGTCAGTTTTGAGACCAAAAAAAAAATTGTTAAGGCAGTTTTTTTCGTTGCAATGTTTTCAAGTAAAAGATTAATATTTCTTTTGTTTTAATCCTTTAGTACTCCAATCACCTCGTGCCATGGAGGAATTACGAGAAGCAATGGATGAAGACGAATTGAAAACATTCCTTATTACTCACATCAAAGAAGATGCATGGCAAGTGGTGCTGCTGTTTATAGATGAGCTAGCTACGCATAAACTGTCATGGGACTGGTATCATGAAGTGTGGGACGAGGACGAGGACGGGGAAATGTTTAGTTTACCGTTGTACAGCTCGAGTTCAGGCATACTGAAGGCGTGGCCAATAAAGCACGACCATGATTTGATAACATTGTGTAAAGCGATCACCAACAGGGACTGGAAAGTAAACAGACTAATCCTCTCTGACAGGCAGATATCTAATGAAGGTTTCAAGAACTTGAGTACAGCGCTTACTCAGAGTGAACTCTACAGCTTGACACTCTCTCACATTGGGTCACAAAGGCAAGGATTAAAACATCTGTGTGAAGCGCTGATTAGTGGAGACTGCAATTTAACCAGCTTAAAAGTCAGTGGAAATTGGTTAGGAGATGATGGATTAATGCAGTTGTGTAACGCGCTAACCAGTGTTAACTGTACATTAACTAGCTTGAACGTCAGTGAGGACTGGTTAGGAGACGAAGGAATGGTGCACTTGTGTAACGCGCTAACCAGCGTTGACTGTACACTAACCAGCTTAAACGTCAGTGACAATTGGTTAGGAGGCAAAGGAATGGTGCACTTGTGTAACGCGCTAACCAGCGTTAACTGTACATTAACCAGCTTAAACGTCAGTCGCAATCTGTTAAGAGACGAAGGAATAATGCACTTGTGTAACGCGCTAACCAGCGTTGACTGTACATTAACTAGCTTAAACGTCAGTGACAATTGGTTTGGAAGCGAAGGAATGGTGCTCTTGTGCAATGCTCTAACCAGCGTTAACTGTACATTAACCAGCTTAAACGTCAGTGAGAACTGGCCAGGAGATGAAGGAATAAAGTACTTGGGTAAAGCCTTAACTGATACCAACTGCAAACTACGGAGCTTAAACTTGTGAGGAAATCGAAATGTTACAGACGTGGGCAAACAGTGTTTGTTTGAAGGGATAACTAGCACTGACTGGGAAGTAAGAGAAGGCCTGGTACTTTGCCGTTGAATCACGTCACTGGCATAAAGCTCGGATAGGCTCCTCTTGTCGCTTGTCAATTAAAATGTAATTTTTATGAAAGATAGAATTATTGTTTAACACTTTTTTTGATTGGATATTGATGGTATCGTCAGACAAACTATTATCAAACTTTTATTGATCTTTCGTTTATTTTAATTCGTTTCAGAAAGAAAGTTAAAATACAGTAGCAAGTCTTTTTCTGGAAGCGTAGATGTAATTCTGTGTTAGAAGTCTGTAGGATGCAAGGAATATTGAATTAAATTTTTATTACGTAGTTAATGAATATATTTGTCTTCTGAAAGACAAAATTTCAAACATTTTCCGTGAACTAGTGACATACAAATAAGATAAGAATATGTTTGCTTAATTTTAATAGCAGATGATATTTTTTGTTAGTCGTCTTAAAGATACTATTAACAGCCTAATTGAAAGTGCTCTCCTTTGCTGTTCACTTGGTTCTCTGAGGCAGATTTGCGTGTTGGAAAAACTATTGTATTCTCTTTTAAATTGGTTTAATCAGACTTAGGAAATCATTTAGGAAAAGTTTGTACTCTAACTTGTATTTTTTCAGCTTAGCTGATGATTTTATCAAGAACAGAATTAAATTTTACTCTTCAAATTACTTTTGGTACGAAATGATTTTACGGGTAATACAGTTTTTGTAATAGTATAATACCTTTTTCAGTGCAATAGAATAGGTAAGAATGTAATGTAGATGTTTTCTAATTAATAATATACATGGAAAAATTACTTAGTTCTGACTGGTTAAGATAAATGTAGCTTTCAGGTAATTCAGTGCAGAAGAGGGTTAATTCAGTGATTCAATAAATTTCGTGGCTTTAGATAAAAAATAGATGGAAAAACTTGAACCAAATGAAGTTACGGAGCAACAAACATCGTGGCCGGCTATAAATAACAGCCTTGTTCTCTATAACCGCTGACAGTCTGACTGACTTTAAATTTATGTGGCATTAAATTCAAGAGGCAGAATAAAATATATCAAACTGTCACCGGAAGGAAGGGTTGGGCAAAGCGGAAGATGTATATTTTCCGCATTGTTTATCACTTGGTTTATAGTTGTTTCAGAGCGCTTTAGAATGATCAGTTCAAGAATGTTTCGAATTCATCTCGTCATTGGATGTTTTAATGTGCTGTGTTTTGGACAAGACATTCCTCAAGGTAACCATCCTCGGAAATCCAGGGGGAATAATCGAGGAGAGGAGAATAATACGAGTGTTTCGGTTCGACCCGAATGCCCGTCGTGTCACTAACTTTCGCGTCGAACCGAAACCACAAATTTATTTCTTTTCGCCTGATTATTTGCTCTTGATCAAACGATATCCGAACTGTATTACATACTAGCTCTAATCAAAATGTATCGACCTCTGTTCGCTTCGTTCTCTCTCAAAGTATTGGAGATTTGCAAATCTTTTACCCCATGAAAGAACCACAAAGACTACAACGTTTGAAGCAACAGAGGGAAAAGCTTGTAAATCACGAGCTTCTCCAAGTTGCTTTGATATGTCTTAGAACCACAGGCTTAAAGAAGTAAAGTTTTACCAATATAGCGAGTAGAGCTCTATGCCAACGGGTGTATAAATAGGTAAGAAAGTAAGACGAGTTCGAAAGTTCGTTTTTACCTCTTTCTTCTAATGAACTAGACTTTTAATACATATTACGCGATGGTGCGATTTCGTATAAAAGCTCTCCAATCGCGTAAGATGGTGAACACACAATTCGGAGAAAATCGAACTGTAAAGTTTGTAGCAGTATGCAGGACGCGTGTCATATGAACTTCGTAATAGACCTCGCTCACCGTGGAGTCTCGGTGGCTCAGAGCGCGGAATCCGAAGATCTGCGGTTCAATTCCTCATGGGTACTCAGAATTTTTTTCCGTGTTAGAAGTTTTGTTTCAGAGACGTCAAAAACGGGCTTGCACTCACTTTCATCAACAAACGTCCAAATTTGGTCAAGTGAGAGCCAAACAAGGTCAAATTAAAGCCACCTAAAAATTTCCATACCTGTGGCCTAAAAAGGAAATGGCGAGGGACCTCATTTATTCGTGATTCAAAATTGATCGTTTTCTTTGCCTCCTTCAATGTCAGAGAGTGAGTCACTGATAAAATGACGTCTGTAATGAATATATCAAATCTGGGAGGGTCAAGAAACAGGAAATCACCGATCGTATGAGATTAAACGTCTATAAAGAGAGTAATATTGTTATTGAAGTAGCGTGCCATATCAACGGCGAACCAAACTCCAGCTGTGAGATGATGATGACTCCATTGATACCCTCTAAGTTGGTCTCGTCACCCAACGCACTCTCTTCGCATTTGGGCAGAGAGTGTGTTGCGTGACGAGACCAAATAAGGGCCGAGTACAAAGGAGACTAGACACGAATCACGCCTAGGAAAGAAGAAACGTTGACGCCTGGTTTGATTCATGTTGCAATCTTTTACTGTCTCGTTCCAGTCCTCCATTTGTGCAGCGGTTTTGCACAAATTACTCTCTTCTCCCGCTTGAGCTTGTTTACCGGACTACGGCGTAAGAAACCCCAGCCATATGGTTCAAACGATGGCAGAATTCTCGCACCACTCGCCCAGTTCCTTTTATTTCTGTTTAATTTTGTATTGGTGTTAAAGGTGGACAGCGATCATGAAAAGTCTTGAGGATTTTTTTTTTTACCTAATAACAATTAGTTATGTGAGTTTCTGTGTTGAACCTTTGACGTCACTTCCTTTAAAATCGCACCCCGCCTTCAGATCAACCTCAAAGGCACTCTATGGTGAACTTCATGTCCATTGTACTGTTTTGTTTTGTAAAACAACCATAAATTAGTCACAACTACACAGACAGTTTGTATTCACTTTCCGGGTGCTTCGCTTTTTCTTTACCAATCACGCTGTTTTGTCTGTCTGAAAAATTCTTTCCCTTCTTAAAATGGCTTACGAGTTCATGTAAATGTATCGCGCGACGTGCTTCAATTTAGCTGCGAAATATCCAAAACAAAAAATCAAACTAGCGCTGAAATATACCATTCAGCCTTCTCCCACAAAAACAACACTCCCGGTGCTCTCTTGTAATTCATTAAGCCAAAATATCATTAATCCAAAACAACAAAAACGTTAAAAAAGGAAGTTCATATAAAAGGTACTCTCTCCATGTATCGGACTCCTCCCCTAATGTATTTTGGTAACTCTTCTGTCTTTGATTTTACTTATTTTTTGAAGATTTTTTTTCACCTTTGGGAATGGAAGATGGAGGTATCAGAGATGAAGATATTCGTGCTACGTCTTCCCTGCCATCAGCTTTTGCTAATTATGGTAGACTGAATCATAATTATGGCTTCGGGGGGTGGTGCCCTGATCAGTGGCCGTATGAAAATGATACAGGTCCTATCTATAAGGAGTTTATTCAGGTCCACTTTTCCAGCCCCTTTCGAATTAAAGGAATAATAACACAGCCCCGCTCTGGAGGTGTGGAAAGGATTTGGAAGTTCTGGGTTGCTTACAGACAAGATCAAGAAAACAATAAAAATCTTGATTGGTATTATGAAGGATCACACTCACAGTGGCGTAAGGTAAGTCATTTCCAGGACCCTCAAAATGATATTTTTCATGAGCAGCTTTAGCTCGCTAATCAATAACGATTTTTTTATCAATCGACTCTTTTAAAGAACGATGCTATTTCGCAACGGCCAAATTAACCTCCAAGATGGAGTTCCTTCAGTCTTAAATTGGAGTAGATTTCCGAGGGAATACTATTGCCACGGATGTCAAACTGTTTTCTTATCGGCGATTTTGCTAATCATTTTCAGGAGTCAGTGATCTTTCCATGTGTTCGACATTTTACATGTAGCGTGAGGGCGACTAAATTACTTTCCTATCAGCTGACTCGAATGAATAGTTGGTCTCGTGAGACAATCAATGTCAGATTCAACCTCAGGCTTCCCTCCTCTGTTATTTGCAAGTAGCGTGGTAATATTAAGGTCCTGACTAACGTATTTTTTAATGTTTTTTTTTTGTTTATTCTTTTTTCTTTTTGTTGTTTATTTGCTTTTTGCATATTAAAGACATACGGTGCCGTTTTACTTTGTCCTAGTGAGTAGGTTAACCATTTTATATTTTTATATTTCAAACAGCAAGGTTGCCTGGAACAGATTTTGTCCAAGGAAAAAATACTGGAAATTTTTAAATCAAATTGATAGTATCGCTTTTATTATCCTTAAAATAATTCTGCCACGTGCAGCACAAAAACGTACTGACCTACAGCAATTTAGAGGTTGAGAGAGTTTATTTAGTAAGAGGCTAACGCTTCAGTATACTTTCGTTTAAACTTGTGAGCAAACAAATTTGGATTTGGGGGGAACGTTTTCAAAGAAACTGTGGTGCAGTGGGGACATTGCCAGATGATCTTTAGTTTCATTATGTAAACTGCCCTAAAAGAAGCCATAACAGCGCAAATTACGTTACATAAATTCAACTGTTTGATTTCGCCAGTCAGCTTCTGACACGTCACTCGCCTCTCACGCCACTCCGTCAGGTTCAAGAATGATTGGCAAATCATTCACCATTCTCAAACGAGCTCGTTTGTTGAAATTGTCGAGTCAGTAAATGCCTATGGTGTTTATATGATAAGCAAAATAATATTGGTTGCTTGTAAAGTAGATGACATTTCTCTTCTCGTATTCTACTCAATATCTCACGAGTAAGCCTAACTTACTCGTCAGATATTTGGTTGAAAACTTGAGGGGAAATTCCATATCAACGCACGCCCATTTATTTTCAAGGACTTGATAATGTGAATTGGCCTCCGTAACGAGATTCTAACGGGCTGACGTTCCAGCGTTGGCCCTTTTTTAAAGCAAATCCTTTCGTAACAACAGCAAAACGCTTTATTGCCTGCCATAAAAAGCATGTAAAAACGACTTTTATTGAATAGGGTGTAAGATTTCAGAATTAGGAATTATAATCTGGGGAACATCACCGGATATTTCCCGATATAACTGAGATCTCGTAAGTCTCGAGATGTATCCAGAACAACTGTGAGCAAGCTAAAATGTTTCTTGGCTTATAGTTCGGGATTTGCTAACATCATGCACTGTTGTTGTACATGTCCTTAGGTCTTTGAAGGAAACAGCCTCTCCGAGTTGAAACCTCCAGTTGTTACTGGCTTAATACGAATTATTCCAAAGATATCTCCTCGCAGACAGGTGTGCCTCAGGTTTGAGCTTTTTGGCTGTCAACTAGAAAGCGGTAAACTTTTAACTTCCACCTAATAAAAATAATAGTATAAATAATATATACAGCGTTGTTTCTACAGAATATCCAACAGCACTTTACAAGAATAGAAATTGAATGATAAGATTAGTAAGTTAAATGATATCATATCTTCTGTAGAAGAAAGATCTTTACCAAATATCAATTTCTTGATGCAATCCACCTGTTATTCAGTTGATATTCTCTCGCATTAACGTGATTCCTCATAAAAAAAGTTATAAAACGACTTTTTAAAAAACTTTCATGAAACGTTCCTCACCAATGTCGGTTTCGAAAACAACAGTGAAAAAGATCAGGTCACTGTGCCTGCTTAAGATCGAGGTATGATAGGCAATCTTACCCTATTTATTCATGTCCATATAATTATGTTATTCACCAGCCGGGAGGTCCGTATTTGAAAAAATATGAAGACTTAGTCTTAGTCTTAGCTGTGGTCAGCTCTCTCTCTCTTGATATATACATTGTTCTGAAAACAGAGGGAGAAAAATGGAACAAAACATCACGAATTTATCACAAAATATAATTTCCTGAATAGTTACTGTCGTTGTTGAATGAAAGCCTAACATGACATTTCTATTTATTACTTAGCGATTGTCACGTACGAGATACTCCAAGGTAACTCCCTGGACGGGAGATACAACTTCACTGATTCAAATTATGATGGTTTGACTAAAGGCCGCCGTCTAGTCTCTGGATTGGGAATGCTTACTGATGGACGATTGGCTAATGAAGATCTTACAGTAAATAACGGATTGGGTTGGATTGGCTGGAACATGAAAGAGACTCCTAAACCTTTCATAATATTTGATTTTTTGAACAAAAGAATCTTCAATTCAGCTACTTTCCATTGTAACGTCAAAGACCAGATACTCATCAAGTTGTTTTCCAGAGTTGAAATAAGGTTTAGTAAGACAATGCAGAATGGTTCTTCACCTGATCTCATGCACGAACCCAAGGAAATTTCCGTTCCATCATCATCATCGATAAACCACAATGTTACAATTGACCTTTGCCGCCGTGTGGGGAAGTCTGTAAGGTTCAACTTTACCTACAGAGGACAATGGATATTAATCAGCGAAGTTATCTTCAACTCAGGTAAGTTAAAAGATCTCCAAAACAAAATACACTTACAGGTTTTTTCCCCCTAAATTTTCGAGGGGAGCCTTTGCAGCTTTGTTATCTGTTCCTTTCACCATCTAGTCGAGACCACTTTCAGAAAAACGGTTTCTTCGGTAATGTGGTTAGACACCACAAGTAGCAAAAGTAAATCAACATTTAATAATTTTTGTTAATGATTTTTCTTTTTCATTTATTTAATTATTAATTTTTTGATGTGGGAATGCAATATATAGTATGTGAAATTGGTTAATAGTCAAGTTCCATTGTATTGGTTGGAAAGAATTTAATTCAGTTTTCAATTCGTATACTTTGGCAAAATAATTACCTCATTATAGTTAAAATGATTCTTTAAGGGTTGTCTAATAAAGGTAACATGGCAGTCCTATAATACTATACTACGTATGATTAATATTTGATTGGCTCGGTAATATTAGACTTTCACATTGGTCAATCTTTATTTCATTGAGATGTATTTAGTCAAATTAGGTCATGCTTATCTTTTATTGTTACAGAGCCACTGGAAGGAAGGTCTCCTCCAGCAGTTTATTGTGTTCCAAGTACTACACACCCTCGATACACAAGTAGTACCTCGGAATACAACGCAAGTACTATTAGTAGCACCACATCAACTGAAAGTGAGACATACGAAATTGATTTTATTGTTTACCTTCATAATTATTGTGCTAATTCTGTTGTATCGATCCCCAGTTTCCAAAAGCTGTATACGACATACAAATTATGAAAAAAAACTCATATCTATCCGACTTTTTCCAGATAGAAAAACAACCAGCTTATTTGAAGCTGTATGGCACGTAGTGCTTTATCAGAAAAGAATCAAACACTAAATCAACACATCGGTCAGTTCATCCGGCGTATTAACAAATAACCAGTCCGTTATCTAGTTACACGGTCTTTCCGTTAGTCAGTTAGTCACTCTGTCTGTCGGTCGGTCAAACAGTCAGTCGGGGTGTGCAGCCAACTAAGCTGCTATCATCTACTACGGAGCGACTACTACTGTTGCAGAAAAGAAGCATGAAAAATTATTTTCTGTACTTGGCAAAATTGCAGCTCATCTGCGAGGAACATTGTTTTACTTGATTTTCATCCGCAGGTCAAACGAGATTTTTTCAGTTGGATGAGGAAAAGATTTTAAGTAATTGAACAGATTACACAAAAAGTAACGATCTGTTTTCAATCAGTTGTAAAATGATGGTGCAGCCATATAGAGCAAGTCATCGTTTGTGTAGCGAGCTCTATTAATGAGTCTTTTTTTTTTAGCCACCGTTGCTCCATCGGCCGAGGGACCTGATTGGGTGATATTAATCTCATCTCTGACAGTGCTCTTCGTCATTTTAGTAATCCTCGGTATTGCTTGGTCATTCCGACGGAAGAGACGCCAGAAAAAAGGTAATACATGTATCACAACCTGTCAATTCCTTTTCAAAATAAATGGATGGCAAGAGAAAAATTTCGTTCAATTCGGATGTTCAATCTATTTCAGAATACAATTTTGTAGACAAAATTACCTTGAAGATATAAAATGATCTCTAACTTGCAAGGGTACTTTCAATCAAGTGTCTAAACTAATCCAGGATTGCGTCGTTTTGTTTTACTTCGCTACATTCATTATTCAAACGCAAAATGGGCCCTACACAAATCAATCCAATCAATTTGGACAGTTTACCGATTTCCCTTTCTTCTGGTGAGCCATTGTCACTGCTGTTGCTTTGCTTTCAAGACTCTCCGATGAACTGCGCTTCTTTGAAAGAAAGCTATGCTTTTGAATCTACATGACCACATTATCTCCCTCATTAATAATAGTTATACGAACGAGTAGAGACCAGTTCGGTCTGTAATCATACGAGTGATTCACAAATCAAAAATATGACGAAATTTGAGAAAGAAACTAGACATAAGTTATACGTTTTCATAAAAAACAGCAGTTAACTCGGCGAAATGCGAGGCAACGGTGCGCGCACATGAAGCAGTCTGTCCACTTACACACAGGCATGATGTGTTAACTGGCCCTTTAACTGTCCTATTACACTGTCTACGTACAAGTATGACACGTACACTGTCCTATTAGTGCTCAAATCGGGCTGGTGATAGCCAATTACGTTCGAGAATTTTGTTATAGTTTTCATAAAGTATAGAATATATTAACTATGGAACGGGGTGCATGTTGCAATTCCACAAAAAACACTTCATTTTCGCAATTTGTGGTGACTATTCATTTTATTGATATCGAAATATTAATTTTTGTTTAAAAAATGATGTTATTCTTGTTTCTTTCGATCTTTCTCTTAGATGAGAGACCTAGAGTTGTGGAAAGGTATGACAATTTTTTGTATTGCTAATAGCATTGTCAATAATTGCCGACAAACTAGCACTCTGAACAAAGCCATGTAAGGATGGACTTGCTACCCGAATGCACTGTTCTTGTCGAAAAAGATAAGTTACCTCAGGAACCAGTCGTCAAGGGTCAAGTCAAAAGATTTTGGCTGTGTCGCTAGAAAATTTACCTGATCCTCCAATAACACGCCGTAATATTCCTATAATCCACCAGGCAATAAATAATGACTGTTTCCTAAATATCATAAGCAGTTCATGAATCAAATCAGACTTGTGAATGATAATTTAGGTATTGATCCTCGCACTGAAATTTTTAGTCGTTATTTACCCTTTAAGCGACCAGTCTGAAGAGAGTTTAACATTGGTTCCTGTGGGTGCTACCCATCAGTTGGAACTTTCTGAAAGCAATAACCATCGTAACCAAGATACCGAAGAATCTCCCCGAGATGAATATGAAGAAATTGAGCTGTCTCCACCTGTGATGATGGTATGTTTATGTTTTCTAATAATCATAATAGCGAAGATTTGACTGATTTCGAGTAATTAACAGTTATTCATCACCGAGGCGGAAGTAAAGATCCAAAAACTTTATATAATCACTGAATACAAGAGATTATAATATCTTGTTTTAATGCATAATTATGCTTAAAGATCTAAGTTAGTGTATGGTTGATATCGTGTCGATGGAACCTTGATGAGGTGTCGGTGGAGTGTGGGTGACAGGTGGTGAAGGGTGATGATATGTCTGTGGATTGTTGTTGGCGTGACTGTGGAGTGTTCAGTCGGGGGAGCGTTCATGGCTTGTTAGCCATTATGTTTATCTTTCACACATCCTTTTAACCAGGTAGATATTGCAGTATTTGTTGAACTCCTCAGCGTTTTCATGAAAGAGTTAAGGCTTAGAATCTGGACCCAGGACTTATCAAAGTTTCATACGGCGTTGCCGTATGAAACTTTAATTAGTTCCCCATGGGGTCTTTGACCTCTTTTAAGAGAAGTGATAAGGTTATTGCCCTCGTTCACAAATCGGTTAATAAATATTGTATTGACTAAACACATTTTGTTTTTGTCTTTCCCGTAGGTGCCTAGCGACGGTGCCCAGACTCCTGTATATGCGCAAGCGTCAAGCGTTTGTTCCTACACCTACGCACACTCGTACACGCCAGTAGAGAAAAATAATGGGAAAGAACACGAGTACGTCAATCAAATAAAGACTTCGGACTACGCAAATACGTACATGCCTCTCACCAATCTTAAGAGAACAGCCGAAAATTCTTGTGCATATGCATCACTTTTGCCGTCTAAAGAGGAAAAGGACGACAACCTTTAGGGCAACGGTGAATACACTATTCCATTTTTATAAGAACCTTTTTCATCAGGAAGTCCAGGCTGAGACTAAACAAGATTTCAAGAACATACTAAGAACACACCCAGGCTGAGAGTCAGTAAAGAACATCTTTATTTTGCTCATTTTCTTTTCTTTGGCTGGAATATGCAGATGTGTACATGCCTCTCAGCGATGCCGGCAATACTAACATGTCAGCTGACAATTC
Organism: Pocillopora verrucosa; assembly: GCF_036669915.1. NCBI lineage: Eukaryota > Metazoa > Cnidaria > Anthozoa > Scleractinia > Pocilloporidae > Pocillopora > Pocillopora verrucosa. The sequence goes on along the minus strand of NC_089325.1, from coordinate 21,382,511 downwards.
ACGCGCGTATGCATTGCTTTTGAAGTCTGAAAAAGATGACAATAGCAGTGAATACGTTAATCAACTACAGGCTTTGAGGCCGAGTTTCCAGAGACATGATGAAATTTAATCAGAGTTGGTGTAACTTTTTTCGTTTTACAGCCTCTCTGATAGTGTAGTTTTTTCTTTCTGTGATTTTCTTTTGATTAGGGTGATACCGTAAGTTTTGTAGAGAAATCCATAAATAATACTTATCGCCTTTCGGACAGCCTATCGACATTACAGATTGCACTAGTCTCGAGCGTTAAAAATAGCAGTTCCTGTGGGGTAATCTAGTGTTCCACCTAGTTTCTCCTTAGGCTTTTTGCGGCTTCTCCTAGAAACGAGCGTAAAAGAACGGGTAACTGGTGACGAGGATAAAGCATGTGGGACCTTGAACACTCAGTGCACACCCAGTGATTTTAGCCGGGAGACGTCTTAGATCTATTGTCACTGTTGCTTTTTAGTCAGTCTTTATGCGCCTTTTGTCAATTTTTTTTTCGGAAAATGAATCATTTTCATGGGTTGCAGCTTAACAATAACTTTTCCTTTACGGTTGATTGAGAGGAATTATTGTGTGAAACTTAAGTTTATTTCCTTTGTTTGGAAATCGAAACGAATCGCAAAAATGATTTTCTATCTGAAGTAGCTAACATTCTAGCAAACAGTGAATAATTTTTTTACCAATCAGAATTCATCCCCGAATTGAAATGCCTGGCCCTCTGTTTAATATTCAAGGGACAAAAAAGTATGACACATTGCAAAGAGATTAAAGACTACTCACTTATATTCAGATTTATGGCTGCTTTAGCTCCACTTTCAAGGGAATTCGCAGCGATCAAATGATGCCTGATGTTCCCAGTCTTCTGCTCCCTAGGAATGGAGCTCCATAGTAGTCAATTTCTGAAGATGATCACAAAAACTTCATATCTAAACTTTAGAGCCTACATTATTAATGAGTCTAGTGCCTTATTCTAGTCACCGATAATGTTCTGAGCTTCAGCAAGGCAGTGTTGCGTGAGGTCCAGGGCTTGATGCGACTGAACCACTTACAATGTATAACAAATAAATGATCATTTTGAATCAGTTTGAAGGTGCTTCCATGCAATTTCATAAGGTAACTATGAAGAACCAACAGTAAAAACCTGGTTTCATAACTGCGCGGTTAAAGTCCTGAGTTGAATCTATAGAGACGCCAAAAGTTAATCATACCCCGTATTTAGATGTCGCGGTAAAGACCGAGTTAAAATGTTCCAAGCACATAGCATCAATTTCGAGATCTGGTAATAAAATCTAGGCTTGGTCATGTAGAATATTCTAAATTACCCGAAAAGAAAATATGTTGGCCATTGTATGTACTCTTTGAGAAACGTTGCGTGACATCTCAAAGAACGACTGCGAAGAACGCTAACTGACGAACAGTAGGAGAAGTTCACAGTCCTCGGTTTCAGTGACGCAGAGTTTCTTAAGTTGCCGCTCGCTATTTTAATAGCACGCTGCTGAAGACCTTGCCTCCTTGTGCCAAGTCGCTTGGAAACCGAATTATGAGTCACCACCTTTCAGTGTCTTCCCCACATCCCTCCCCCTTATCAACAAGGCCGCGAGCATATCGAGTAAAGCTTATGTTGGCACCAAGGACTCTCGACGTGTCCTTTACTTACAGAAAAATTACTTCTATTTCCCTCTCTTCATCACTGTGCATGGCTGCGACTACTTATCGGTTCTTACTTGCCCCTTATAACTCTGGTAGACTCTAGTTAAATCTGATCGGTTGACTACGAGCTCCATAGCACACGCTTTTATATAACGTTAGGCATGACCGAAGATGCTGGCCAACTGACCTTAAAAGATTAAAACTTGCAGTCAAAACAATATCCCAAATACTTTCACAAGAATGTAAAAAACTGATATTAACAGTCACCTAATCATTCCGACCAAACAATCACTTTTTGACTTTCATAGCCAAAAAAATAACTTTCATGTGGGTCCAAGGCAAGGTTCGTGGACAAACTATGCACGTCCACTGAAGGAAGTTAATCGAGACAGTCACAATTTGGAAACTCCTCGCAATAGTTTAGCTCTAAACAACTTTGAACTTTGAATTCAAATCTTAAATGATTGCCTAAGATAGTCAAATGACTGAAATCATAATCCACTTACTGAATAATGTACTACACCTATATTTTTTAGAAAAACGCGTATGTCGTTGTTTTGTTGCTCAATCGATGCCTTTAACAAAACATTCAGTGCCGCTTAACAAACTTTCTGCTAAAGGGCATAAATAAAACTATACAAGCATCCTTTTAAATTTCCTAATATTGGATAAAAAGTTGTCGAGCTTTTTAGCGATGCAGTCAGCTCAGCTTTTAAAGTCAAAGGCCTGCCTCACTCCACTCCCAAACAACGCAACTCATCATGAACTGACGAAATACTGCAATCAATCAAAGATGGACTATCAAGAGAAGGCAAAATTTCAGGTCAATAATCATCAGGATATTTTTGGGAGTCAAATGAATTTGAAATGCAACTTAACTTGTCCACTCTGGAAAACGAACAAATTATTTTCCGTCCACACTACACTACTGTCATTCAGGTCAGGTACATCCTTTGCCTGCTACTGGTACCCTGTAACCCAGTACTACCTGCCGCAGAACCACCACTGCCTTGTGGTTGCTTTGGGAGAAGTGAAGGCTATGGGAGTAGACCCTGACAGAAAATTCGGAGTAGAGCCCCGTAGGCGGCTGGTGGAACAACGTGAAACCTTCCGGCAACTCCTGCAGCTGCGCTGGCACCGACCGTATCGGCTCGTCCTTTCCGTCGGACCCTACCAGCAACGCCGAGAGGGGGATCCTGGCGACTGGGCACACCAGGATTTCCATATCATCCGCCCAGGCCTGCACCTGGAGAGGTCACTCCAGCTTCGCTGACCAGCGTAGGCACAACACGGAGAGCAGCAGTCTACCGGTTATAAGTCCAGCCTCGTTTGGCGTAGAGCCGGGCGCCAGGGGTTGCTCTCGACGGTGGGAGGGGTCTTCGAGCCCCATTGGGTAGCTAACGCCCGCCTCAAGCCGGGCAGCCCCCGGACAATTGAGTTGCTACCCCGCCACAACCTGCTTGCTCCATTGGGTGCTTGGAGCTTAGGCAAAACCGACAGGCAGGTTGTAAAGCCCCCGCACCAGGCAAACAACAAAGAAACAAGAAATCACCAGCCTTACAGCTTGCTACTTGGAACGTCAGAACAATGTGTCCTGGCCTCTCTGACGACCTCAAGCAAATCCATGATGCCAGGAAAACCGCCATCATCGACCGTGAGCTGTCCAAACTCAAGGTCGACATCGCCGCCCTCCAGGAGACACGCCTCCCTGCAAGAGGTAGTCTCAAGGAGAAGGACTACACCTTCTTCTGGCAGGGACTCGAGCCAGAAGAGCGCCGCCTCTACGGGGTCGGATTCGCAGTGCGCAACACCCTCCTGTCTTCAATGGAGCCTCCCTCTCAGGGGACCGGAAGGATCCTCTCTCTCCGCCTCTCGACCCCCTCTGGACCAGGAAACATCTTCAGCCTCTACGCCCCCACGCTCTGCGCTACAGCCGAGGCTAAGGATGTATTCTACGAGGAGCTTGAAGCCAAGATCAGAGAGATCCCACAGAAAGAAGACCTGTTCCTACTTGGAGACTTCAACGCCCGGGTAGGCTCAGACCACAACTCATGGCCGCGATGCATAGGACACTTCGGAGTGGGCAAGCTTAACGAGAACGGACAGCAGCTACTTGAACTCTGCACTTTCCATGGTCTGTGCATCACCAACACCTTCTTCCCCACTAAACCGCAGCACAGAGTGTCCTGGAGACACCCCAGATCCAAGCACTGGCACCAGTTGGACTTCGTCATCACCAGGAGGTCCCTGCTCAACCACGTGCTTATCACTCGCACCTACCACAGTGCCGACTGCGACACGGACCACTCCCTGGTCTGCAGCAAGGTGCGTCTCCAGCCCAAGCGCATTCATCGCTCCAAACAGCAAGGACGCCCCCGTATTGGCACAGCCAGAGTTTCACTCCCATGACCGCGTGAGCGCTTTGCCGAGACCATGGAGAAAGCCTTAGAGGACTGCCCAACTGACAGTGCCACAGCGCGATGGAACTACATCCGAGACACCATGTATGAGGCGGCCTCAGACGCCTTCGGAATGCGGGAGAGAAAAAGTGAAGACTGGTTCGAGGCGGGAATCAAGGAGATGGAGCCCGCCATCACTGCCAAGAGCACCGCACTCCTCGAGCACAAGAAACAGCCCTCCAAGGAAACACTGGCTGCCTACAGAGCTGCTCGCAACAACGTCAAGAGGATTGCTCGCAAGTGTGCAAATGACTACTGGCTCGACCTGTGTCACAGCATCCAAATCGCCTCGGACTGTGGCAACATCCGCGCCATGTATGAGCGCATGAAGAAAGCCTTTGGCCCTAGCGCCATCAAGATTGCTCCCCTCAAGTCCACCACATGCGAGATCATGACAGACCGCGGCAAACAGATGGAGAGATGGGCGGAGCATTACCAGGAGCTGTACTCTAGGGAGACCACTGTCACCAACACCGCCATCGAGAACACCACCCTACCCACCATGGAAGAGCTTGACACACCACCCACAGTCGACGAGCTGAGGAAAGCCATCAAGTCCCTTGCCAGCGGCAAAGCACCAGGCAGTGACGGCCTTCCCCCCGAGATTGTCAAGCTAGCAAGTGAGAGTTCTCTTCTCGGCCACCTGCACGATCTCCTGCTCCAATGCTGGGAGGAGGGCACGATACCCCAGGACATGCGGGACGCTAAGATTGTCACGCTCTACAAGAACAAGGGCGAGCGCAGCGATTGCAACAATTATCGTGGGATATCCCTTCTCAACATCGTAGGAAAGGCCCTTGCTCGCGTCGTGCTTAGCAAACTGCAGTTGCTGGCTGACCGCGTTTACCCAGAGTCGCAATGCGGGTTCCGTGCAGAGAGATCGACAATCGACATGGTATTCTCCCTCAGACAGCTTCAAGAGAAGTGCCGCGAACAGAGACGTCCACTTTACCTTGCCTTCATCGACCTGACCAAGGCCTTCGACCTGGTGAGCAGAAACGGTCTCTTTGCCCTTTTGGAAAGAATTGGGTGTCCGCCACAGCTCCTGAAGATGATCACATCCTTCCACGATGACATGAACGGTACAGTCAAGTTTGACGGATCATCCTCAGACCCCTTTCCAATCAAGAACGGCGTGAAGCAAGGGTGTGTCCTGGCTCCGACACTTTTCGGTGTGTTCTTCTCCCTTCTCTTGTGCTATGCCTTCCGCGAGTCTGAAGATGGCATCTTCCTCCACACCAGGAGCGACAGGAACCTCTTCAACTTGGCCCGCCCCCGTGCTAAGACCAAGGTGCGCAGAGTTCTCATCAGGGAAATGTTGTTTGAGGATGATGCTGCCCTCACCGCCCACACCGAGGAGGCACTGCAGCGGCTCATCACACGCTTTGTGGAAGCCTGTAATGACTTTTGCCTAACCATCAGCCTGAAAAAGACTAACATCATGGGCCAAGGTGTCAGCGTCACCCCACACATCACCATTGGCGAGCACGCCTTAGAGGTAGTCGACAACTTCACCTACCTTGGCTCCTGTATCTCCAGCAACCTATCCCTGGACTCTGAGCTCAATGTTCGGATAGGAAAAGCAGCAACGGCAATGGCTCGCCTCGAAAAGAGAGTTTGGGACAATTCCCTGTTGACCATCAACACAAAGATGAAGGTGTACCAAGCCTGCGTACTGAGCACCCTTCTCTACGATAGTGAGACATGGACCCTCTACTCCCGCCAAGAACGCAGGTTGAATGCCTTTCACATGCGCTGCCTTGGACGACTCCTTGGCATCACCTGGCAAGACTGCATCACAAATGCAGAGGTCCTATCACGGGCAGGTCTACCCAGCATGTATGCCATGCTGATCCAGAGGCGACTGCGCTGGCTCGGCCATGTATGCAGAATGGATGATGGATGCATCCCAAAGGACATCATGTACGGTGAGCTCGCCACAGGGACGCGGCCAACAGGACGACCAACTCTGCGCTACAAGGATGTCTCCAAGCGTGACTTGAAGACCTGCAACATCAGCCCTGGAAACCTTGAGTCAGCAACAGCCGACCGTACACTCTGGCGATCGACTGTCAAGGCCGGCGTCAAACAAGCCGAGTTGAAGAGGGAGAGCCAGTGGGAGGTGAAGAGGACTCGCAGGCGACAGAGGCTCCAGTCTGCCCCCATTCCACCAACCCCCACAAATGACTTTACCTGCGCAAAATGCCATCGGGTCTGCGGCTCCCGTATTGGGCTTCACAGCCACAGCCGGCGGTGCAGCTTGACGTGATTTTACTTTTTAGGTGAAGATTTCCATTGTCTTCCGAGACAGACGGTTGCCAACAACACAATCACTAGTTACAGAAACGTTTGAATGTGCCCTTGAGCATGCTTGCAGTCAGGCTTGATAATCAACGGCGGGCTGGCAAGCATGCTCACCTTCCTCCGATCGAAGAGCAGACGCGCGAAAACAGCAAAAAATCTAGCCTAGCGTTTAAAGAAGAACCAATTAGTTCGTCATGGAATTCAAGAAGCTTTGACGTTTAGTTTTACGCAAAGATCTGTTTTCATTTTTCTTTTGGCCGTTCAGTCTAAAACACCAGGGTGGCATTTTCAAATCGGGCAGCACTTTTGAAAAGCTCTGTTTCCAGTGCACACAGCTTGATTTGGGTGGGTGGTAGGTAAAATACTAGAAACTGATGCTTTTGTTGCGCCAATTCACCTTCATATAATTTTTTTGTAATTTGGTGATAAGGAACACGCGGACTGTGTCGGCATATATGGCTAAATCTGGCACTATAGACAATCAAATAAAAGCAAATTAAAGCACTCTTCCTTGTTCGTATTCTAACAGGTCAGTTAAAAAAAAAACATTTCGCAGCGCACAAAACAAGAGTAAGCATCGCGCAGACTATCATTTAACTTGCACGTGGTCAGTACACGACCTGCTCCCGTTGTCAGGGGGTTGTTCTGCACGCTTAACGTCACAGTGTCCTCAGTTTATGAAACCGGCGCGCGAAAGGTGGATGCGTCATTTCGCAGTTGCTGTTGCCTGCGAAAGTTTGCCAAAACTTTCCGTGAAATTTGAAATTGAGTAAGAATAAGATTACTTTGAGCATCCAGAAGTTGACAAGGGTAAGCATACTCCAAGTGGTTCAATGCTTTAAACAAAACTCGTCAAAATAATGCGTTAGTCATAGCTATTCCTTCCCTTTAAATAGCTCACATCAGAACGACTTCTGTATGTCGGTTAATATTTATCAGTCTTGCCGATTTTACATGGACGAGCAGGCGTTCTCTCGAGGGAATTTTAAAGCCTTAAACAGTAACAATTTTTCTCTACTCTGTGGTACAACAGACTATTAAAAATGATGAAAAAGCGAGAAGATCTAACACAGGTACTTAACGAGACATTTTTATTTTTAAGGAATTCAAGAGATGTAATGAAAGTATCTTCCAATTTGTTTGCTGTTTGATGTCATTTCAGCCTGAACGTTCTCATAAAAAAGGTTCTTTAGAAAAAAAAAAAAAAGAGAAGAAGAGTGTACATTGCCCACGGAGGTAGCACACATCATTTTCTGACCTTCCCACTCCCGATTTGTTGTCCACACCCTCATCAGCCTCTATTTTACTATTGTTTTCAGCTCGCGCTCCAATATACGACTGGATTGAGGTCAACGACCTCCGAAATGTGCATATGGAAAATAACAGGTTGCATGTGTCCTCACGCGCCAAACGATCAATAATTAGTTAACCAAATGTGACAAAGTCGAACTTTTAAGTTAGTTTTAAGTTCAAGTGACTCCGGTTACTTCTGAGACTTATTTGGTTCAGGTACTAATTTAAAACCGATTACATTGCCGTCGTTAATCTGTACTGTGTGTTGCTATCAATCAAAAATAGCCAACAGCTGCGCACGTCAGTTCCGGAGGGAATTGTTGTAGAAGGGAACCAAAAGCCTTTACTCAAGGGCTCTGACATATGTAAATACGTTTGAGGTATTTAAATAAGCAACCGATGACCAAAGGAACTGCCAAAGCCCTATTTAGACGTGATTTGGACAGTCAAATATTAAATTTTGCTTTCGATTTCGCGAATCATGTAGATGCTCGACTGAGCTTACTTAACTTTGCAAGATGGCAATAGACGTACAAACCTTGATCATTGGTGGTCTTTTTCTCTGTTTTGGCACACAAGTACACGGGAACGATGGTAAGATAAATACTCTGAGTTTCGACTGGATTAATGTTATACTATTTGCTGCTTTCATATGGATTCGGCTTTCCGGTATGGGAGTAAAGCACGCATGTTGGATGACAGGAGCGGCAAGAGTTACTTAGTGTTGCAATACTGTCTAAGGGTCTCTCCAAATGATTTTTATCAGTTTTCACAATCTCTGGGATAGTCAGACGAGTTTTTAACGCGTTTCATGATATTTAAACCTTTGAGCCTACTCTCGGAAACTGTAGACAGTCATTTCGTTTGATGCGTTTCACTAAGAGACCGGAAACACGTGAACTCGTGATTTTGATCTTTGTTTTGTTAGGGAAAAAGGTCGTCTTATATGTTCAGCTCTTTGGTTGACCTGCAGATGTAATTGCGGAGATTTGGGTTTTCTAGAATAAAAAAAGTTGATTTAAAAAGAAATGTTTGTTGGTGCGTTTTCGACAGCTGCCGCGCTCAAATTTAAGTCCGTTCCGTTATTACGGAGCTAAAATAACTTTACTGGTTACTTAATCTTTAGTCTCTTCAAGCGCATGTAATAAGCCATTAACAGGGTGATTTAGTGTTACCAACCGAGTTGAAAACGTAAATTGGCCACCGTAAAGAGTTTAAAGACCGACGTTTCGAGAGTTAGCCCTTCGTCAATCGCTCTGATAACGCTTCTTAAAGCCAAATATCAGAGGGTGTATTCGAAATTATGCGTATTCCAGTCAAATGCGTCCGCAGAAGACAAGCGAAGCTCGAACGCCGAACAGGAATACTTTTATCTTCAAATAGAGCAATTTTCATATTAGAATCGAAAGTAAGAGGTTGTGCTCTTAACCCCAAAATCTGATTGACAAATCATCAGATTCCATGGTGCCGCGTTTCCGTTCAGAAATACATCACATGCAGATGACGTCAAAACGTGGTAAAAGCAAGAAAGAGTCACACTAAAATGACCTTGACTTTGTACGTATTCCCTCTTTCATTTTAGAGTTAACAACAGAGCCAGTAACGTCGCACAGGAGTGTGGACAATCAAGTTTCACATACTATGTCTTCCCCAACACAAGCTGGGAGAATGACCACAGGTATGCACTCACGTTTCTTGTGAAAGGCTCTGGGAAGATGAACTGTACCACTGTTGATTCTCCGGCTAAATTTTAAGGGGCTTCTATTTGAATTTAATTTTTTTGTTCTACGAGTTTGGTTAAATGTATCTGCTCAAATTCCTTCTTTTTAATGATTCTTACCACCATGGTGAGTAGTAGAGGAAAGAGAGAGTGGAAGTGATCAGAGTGGAATGGAGACTGGACCCGACTGGTTCAAGAGATAATAAAGTGTTTATAACTAGTTTATGAACTCTAGTTGTGTGTATTTGTGCTGAGTTATACCAGCACGACTCTTGACTCTCTCAGTGCCAATGGGAACCTGATAAATTGCATGCTGTGGGTTACCTGAAATGGGCGAGTACTACATCCAGGACCTGAGTCCTAGTGTTAGTCTCGGTAGCTTTGTGAACAAGAAACCGTGACAAGCTCTGGTTCGTGGGCCACAGGGCAGGTGTGGTCCATAGGCCACAGGGCAGTTGTGGTCCACAGACCACGGAGCAGGTGTGGTTCACAAGGCAGGTCCTCCAACTCAGTTTAATATTAATAATATATCGATAATATTTGATGAACGAAAATTTAGAGTATGAAACGGCTTATTTCTCAAACTTCACCCTCATCAATTGATTCTAAAAGCATAGTTCTTGGATAACAAAAATTTTTCTTTGTCTGCGGCGTTCAAAATTGTCTTTATTCATTTACTTTGTTTCCTTATCCTCTTTTGACTCACTCGCTTTCATTTTTGTCCGTTTATGTACATGTATTTATCAATATTTATGTTTCATCTAAAAAATCAATAAATTCCCGTAAGGCACCATGAGGTTAACCCCAGATGAAAATGATGGGCATGGTTGTTTTTCTCCTTGAAGTTTAAATCACTAAAGACCCCTTCATTAATCATTTATATTTTTTTTTACTTCATAGAAGAATCAACCTCCAGAGTTCCTTTCAAAATAATCTGGGGATTAGTCGGTGCACTTGCCTTAGCCGTACTAGTTACGATAATTGTTATTTTTGCAAGACAAATCAGACGAAAGAGAAAACGAGAGAGAGAGAGAATGTCAACAAGGTATATTAACAAATTATAGTTTATTTTCTTTGCTCTCTCTACTGATTTTAAAGTGGTTACTTTTTGTTTTCATGAAATGACAACTGGCTTAAATGACGTTTTCGAAAGTTCTCCTTCGATTCTCTTATTAAATACAAATTATGTCAACGTTTGGTGGAAACTGTCCGAGAGGGAACTGTTAAAAATTGCTTCAGATGTTTCAAATGGAATGCGCCATTTAGAAAGCAAACTGGTGAGTAATACTTTTTTGTGTGTGTACTCTTCTCGGCCGACCTTGAAGTTTAACTGCTGCTAAGGGAATATTTCGTGCAAACGTGAGTTCTTAAAAATTTACGGTCTCTTCCTTTTGGTGCGACGGTGGCGTAAAGAACATTAAAAAGCACGTATGTATTTATTCATGAAAGCGTTACGCGTTGTGTTACGCAGTGTTTGGTTTCGCGAGGAACCGTTGACTTAATAAGTTATACGGAATAGTTTGGGAAACCAATAAAATAAACCAATAAAAATGAAATAAACCAAAATAAAATAAATTATATGGACAGGCGGGTTACCCCACCTGGGCGGGTTATCTCACCTACCTGGGGTCCCCCACCTCCTTGTAAACAGGCCCTAAACAGGCCCTAAGGGCCTGTTTACATGGAGGTGGGGGACCCCAGGTAGGTGAGGTAACCCGCCCAGGTGGGGTAACCCGCCTGTCCATATAATTTATTTTATTTTGATCACGTTTACATGATAGGTGGGGTGACCCGCCTAGGCGGGTTGCCCGGTCTGCTAGGTAGGGTAGTCTGGTCAATTTTATTGGTTTATTTTATTGATTTCCCAAACTATTCCGTATAACTTATTAAGTCAACGGTTCCTCGCGAAACCAAACACCGCGTAACACAAAGCGTGACGCTTTCATGAATTAATACACGTGTCCGAGAATTAATCTTTCGTCCTTTTCGACAATTGAGCTTGGGACGCCTCTACTCAAACTCCTTAATTGCAAGCGTAACAACAACCTCAAGAAACCTCACCCCAGCACCCCGAGGTTGTAAGAGTGCATGTAAACGCGTTTTATTTTTCGACCACGGCTAGGCGGGTTATCTCACCTAGCTGGGGTCCCCCGCCTCCATGTAACCAGGCCCTAAATTTCGCAGCTTCCACGCTTCGCAGATTTACCGGCTCTTTTGGACATAAGTCGCTGATTAAAACGGTAAAATGCTCTCGTTTCAAAGAAAAAATATTCTCCTCAAAGCCTATGATATGATATGATTGTGAAATTGATCTGTGTGATCTGCATATCATGAAATTCATGATATGCAGATCACACCCATTGAGATATTTCTGGGAGGAAAAGTTTGATTTAAACTACGCGTCGGTGACCGCGTCGGTAAACATTTTGGGAAGTCTACATTGTCTTTTGCAGTGTCACGGCAAGAACTGCGAACTGCGAACTGCGAACTGCGACTGGGCATAATTCGCTTATTCAAACGGTAAAATGCTCTCTCGTCAAAGAAAAATTCCTCTAAATTTCATAATGCGCCGGACCACATGGAAAAGTGTTGTTTTTAATCCGCGCAAATCTGAAATGATTGTGAGATGTCTATATCATCTTCAGTCCGCTGTCCTTTGAAGTGTCACGGTAAGAACTAGAAACATTATGCGTTAGTGGTTATAAGCCTAAATTCACAAAAGAAGAGAGCACAAACAAGTATCTAGTGCAAATGTCGAACTTACAAAGATACTACGAAACAAACAAAAAGTAGCACAAAATCAAGATCCATTAGTGAAATCACTCACTCACTCACGCACCCACTCACTAACTCTTGACGACGACATACGTGGCTTCGTCTCCAGAAGCAGCCACAACAAACAAGACGCCTAGAGGCGATTCCGTGGGATGCGTTGGCTATTGAGCGTAGCATTACAAGGAATTGTGCAGTTACAGCAACTACCATGATTAGTCAGTTAGATCACCCGAAGAAATCACTGATTTTTTCTGGAACTGGACATACTGATCTCTTCGTGTTTCTCGTGGCTTGTTTCATTCCACCGAAGGGCAACGGCTGGGTAAAAACAATTTCCATTTCCGCTGAAAACGACTTGTCTCCTTTGAGGACGTAATTTGTTTAACAAAAACTTAAACGAAAAAGAAGCGGTTTTTAAAACATTTAACGGTAAACTAGTAATTACCAAAGATTAGGAAATGCGGGCGAGGACGATGTATTTTTAGCTATTTGGTTAATGAAAGATTTGGGGGCCCACAGGGAGAAAATATTTGTTTTGAGGGGTTGAAATTTTAGTCCATGAGGCCACCCCCCATGCTCCACTCGCTTTTCTCTCTGTTTTGACATTAACAATAGAGTGATTTTACTAAACCTGTGAAACAGTTACCAACACAAGATCATTCCATGAGATACTAGTCCTATTGTTTTGTTTAGTTTTAGTAATATGCTGTAATCGTCGTTTCACGGTGTGGAGAAAATCACTGCAGGTTATAAAATATGCGTATTGATCCAGTCAAAATGATTGATGTAACGCAACAATTATTTATTTAATATCTTAACATGCAAAACTTAGAGATGTTATTTGAATGAATAACAATAAAATCAAAAAAATAAGGCACTTGTTGATGTGCATAGCTTAAAATGTTACTGTATGTTAGACTGAAGGACGAACAACGCTGTCGCTCCACGCTTCTACGGGATCAAAGAGAATAGTCTCAGACTATACGCTTGTCAGGTCAAGGACGAACAATGCCCACGCTCCACGCTTGCAGTAAAGGACGAACAGATACGACTCTCACTCGACGCTTGAGGTCAAGGACTCAGGGCCTGTTTACATGGAAGTGGGGGACCCAGGTAGGTGAGGTAACCCGCCTAGCCGTGGTCGAAAAATAAAACGCGTTTACATACAGTCTTACGACCCCGGGGTGCTGGGGTGAGGTTTCTTGAGGTTGTTGTTACGCTTGCAATTAGGGAGTTTGAGCATGGGCGTCCCAAGCTCACTTCTCGAGAAAGACGAAAGATTAATTCTTCGACACGTATGTATTTATCCATAACACCACATAACACAACGCGTGACGCTTTCAGGTTACGCGAGGACTATTGACTTAATACGTTATACGAAATAGTTTGAAAGGAATCTGGTCGATTTACAACGCTAAATATTCAGAAATGTGAACATTTTACACTACTTGCGTGTCCGTTGTGGTTTCTGCCGATTTCTGCCATGAGACGGCTTGGAAATGTACAAAGTTTTAAAACATACGTGTTTCGCTTTTGAGCTTTTTGCCATAAACGCGACCCCGGGTAGGCGAGTTACCTCACCTTGAGACGTTTACGTGGCAAATTGTCACCCCGGCTGATAGGGTTAGGCGGGTCACCACACTTATCATGTAAACGTGATCAAGAAAAAATAAGAAATTACATGGACAGGCGGGTTACCTCACCTACCTGAAGTCCCCACCTCCATATAAACAGGCCCTAACAGACGAACACCACTCTCGCTACTCGCTTGAGGCGGAATGCGGCCGGGAAATGGCATCAAACGCATCCAACGCGACACGAACGGAAACGTCGAATCCAGATTAACACGCTTGATTTGGATTGGTCGGTGCTGCTGCTATGCGTGAGCGGCTACTTTTTTGTGGTGGGGGGAAGGATATCTTCGCTCACCTCGCTCATCCCCCCACGGGCTGGATTAAAGACTGTAAGGATTCGTGACAAAGAATCTGCACAGTTCGCTCGGAACCTCGTTCAAACCCCAAAGAACTTGTTTTCCCCGTCGAGATGATGCGCGTCGTGGAAATATTGGGTAATTTTTTTTTAAATTTGTTCCCTGTTAAGACTTATTTTGTTATTCCATCCTACATTGTGATAATTTTTAGCTAGAACTATGTCGTGACTGAGGTGTTAGAATTTGAATTTTCGCACGATTACAACTTACTTATCCACAGCTGGGTAAAATTTCCGCACAGCCCCATACTATTGTAAAACAAATCTGTTTTCCCGATGGCAATGTATTGTTTTTGTAATTGTTTTCTCTATCCAAGAACTGAATGCATAATGTAGGATGGGGCTGTGCGGAAACTTTACCTCATTATTTTACTTGACCTACATTTTTATTTGAGCCGCCTGAGACCTTTCTCGGCCCAAACTTCGAAGTCATTGTGCCCGATGCATATGTCGTCTTATCCAAGAGTTGTGTAGAGTTCTTTAAAATGGTATCTTAAATAAAACTAGTGTGTTATGAGTTTTTGTAACGAAATACAACATAAATGGTTTAATATTTTTTTCTGAGTTGTATACTGACTCGGCGGTAAAATTCGTCTCGGCTACGTTCCGTTCACTGTTTGCATGACTGCCATAAAAAGCATTACTTAAACAAATTTGGTATCCCATTTTCAAGCCCGTAGAATCATTTCGTTTCCGTGGTAGTAGCATTTTCAGTGAAATATCTTACAAAACCAGACATTTTATTCAAATGACACCACAACTGACTTTTTTCCTCAAAAATTTGGCCTCGATGTGTCTATTACGTAACAATGATTATTCAACTGGCATCACAACTGACTTTTTTCCTCAAAACTTTGGCCTCGATGTGTCTATTACGTAACAATGATTTCGCTTTTGATCGCTGACGTTCCGAAAAAGTTAGATATTTCAGCGGTTGAATGAGCAGTTGTTTTGGTAATACGGTCAACAAATATCTACAAACATTTACTAAAAGAAATTTTAAAAATGGAATAACAGCTTAATCTTTGTATTTAATGCATTGTTTATTCGTCGGGCAGATCGAAGTCCATTCTCGGGCGGATCGACTTCGGGCGGATTGTCTCTTGGTAGTACTTTTTCAGTTCATTTTCCTATACTACTTTCACCTGATTGATTAATTATTCCTAAGTTGCTATTTATTAATTTGCAGAATGTCAGTGTTTTTTTTATCATAAGACAGCCGACTCTTCAATGGCACCTGTTGTAATACGTTACATATCAATCTTTCTTAGCACAGCGTTTTGGAAATCATTTACCAATGTCGCTTGAGACTGTTCCCAAATCTCATTCTTGACAGCTCTACCATGAATTACTATAACTATGTGATTTCCTACTAAAGTCAAACCTGTATTAGCAGTCATCCCCAGGGTATGGCATGGTGATCACTTCATGCAGGTTGACCATTTAATACAGGTTCTACAGAATAAGGGTATGGTAAAAAAAAATGCCATTTTATGCCACATGTGAACATTTGATGTACGAAATTCACCCACAAATACTACTGGTGTTGATTTCTGGGGATAAACATGGACAAAATATACTTGAAAACTTGTTTTTAGTTTCATTTGAGTGGTTCTGGTTTTATAGTTAAGGGTGGTTATATGACTGCTTAATAGAGGTAATGTTTAACCCTTCAACTCCAAAGATATCATTAATAATTCTCCTTATTGTCTGCCATACAATTCTTATGATGTCAATTCGGAAAATCTGATATTGGATCAACTACTTATGCCCTAATTCATATTTTACTTCATTCTTATCACTTCTATGCTTGATATTGTATAGATATTGTAAGGAGAAATTCTCTGAGTCACTCATGGGAGGTAAAGGGTTTTAGAGGTGAAAATTAAGGTGTTTGAGGAGAAAGAATTTTGGGACTTTAACTTATGATTGACCACGTAGTACAGGGTGACTGCTTAATACAGTGCTGCTTTATTCCAGTTTGACTGTATGTGTAGTATTTACATGTATACCACTATCTAGTTGATAACCTGTCTAGTTGATAACCCCAGTATATGACCAACTCCATTTTAAACCTTACTTTTGTGCATAAACAAAATAATAATCAAGTTATTTCCTTATTTTGCAAATAAATTTTATTGACCATCCCATTATCATGACTCAACTTTGTTGGGAACAAGATAGAATTTCCTTGGCAACAAGAGCTGTATGATCACAGTTCTGATGTTTGTTGGTTTTTTTTCTGAAAGTATTGAGAGTTGAGTGTTAGCTATGCCCTTGTGTCCATGCTTCTCAGTCCAACTCTGTAATCAAATGAGTCTTCTTTAAAATAGATTTTAAAAAAAACACTCAGTCTGGTAAATGGGTACAAACCAAACAAAAAGTTGATTGCATTTAATATGTTCATACAGTGTTTGTTCTATCGTCTGGTAGTCAATCTAATTGCAGAGTTGTTCTCTAGTTGCTGCTGATTAAAAATTCATTTCTATTTCATACCTATTCAGGTCTGTTTTTGTTATCATGGGCAGCAATTGAGACTACATTTGCACAAAATACTAGTAAGTGACATTAATTAAATTCATTTGGTTGTTGCATCTTCTAATAGAGGTGTGATTAATAAGTGGAACTCTGGTTTCAGCACAAAAGGATAAATATCAGTCAGTGATTAAAGGGGGTAAGTCTCTAAAGAAACTGTGGTGCTGGGTCGGTGGGAGAGTATAACATGGTATCATCTGAGCTCATAACATAAATTGGCCACTGTAAAGAGTTTAAAAGCTGACATTTTGAGTGTTACCCGTTCCTCAAAGGGAAGAGCTAATGCCCTGATGGAGGGCTCATGCTCGAAACATCAGTTTTGTGACTCTTTATGGTGACCAAATTATGTTATCTACCCCATTGATTATACTTACTACCCTACATATCAGTCAGTGCCTGAGTATCTTCATATTAAAAACAGAGAATAAATGATAAGAACAATAATGAATAAAATTAAATATAAGAGAGAGTTTAATTCAAGTTTTGTTTATAGCTCACTGGTTCTGTAAAGGTGCCCTCTTCTTTACATTCTAACCTCTAATTAGATGTAGAAAGAATTAGATAAAAACAGATATCTGCTAGTCTTTCTAAAGCATAGGTGAGAAGCTCTAGACCTATTTCAATGACCAGCATCTGGTCTGCTGTGGCCTGAGTTTGTGTAGGTTTGTTAGTGCTATTTTGTGACTTCTTTGGTTATGCAGAAGACAGTAGGTATTTTTGTGTTTATTTGTCATGGGTTGCCCGTACTTTAATTTCCACCATGACAGTATGGTCATATTTACTGTTGTGTCTGTCAAATGAAAAATTATTATGATAAAGTTTTTGTACTGCATGTCCTGTTGGGTTTTTTAGTTTTTCAGTTTTTGCCCCCAAGCTTCTTATAGTCATTTTGTGGTATGGATTGCATGAATTGCATTGAATTTCAAAAGTATTGGACATCAGTGTATGTTTGAAGGGGAGAGGAAGAAACTGATATTGCTAATTTTTTCCTCAAGGGAAGATATAGACTCTTGTTGCTATGCAAATGTATTGTATGGGTCCCATATGCCTGAGTTGAAAAGACCCAATGAATACCTAAAATCTCAAGTGGATCTAATTTAAAAGGATAAAACACATTGTAATGATTAAGTTGTTTACAGGAAATATGTATGGTCTCTTCACAGCTGCAAGTCCTAACAACAGATGTTTGCCAGGAAACACTAACAACAACAACCTCAACCTAAGTGGCCTTAATGGAACGTTTGAGAGTCCAAGAGATCCTTATCACTCCCAATATTATCCGGGAATGAGCTGTGACTGGCTCATTACAGTACCAGAAGGGAACATTGTAAAACTCAGCTTCGAGCTATTCGATATGGAGTCTGTGGGTGCAGGTTTTCCTTTATGGCATTGCTATGGTGATTATGTAGAGGTACTTGAAGGGAACAGAAGTGACAGTAAGGCCAAAGGAAAGTTGTGTGGTGAGTCAAATCCAGGGATAATCCGCTCGAGAAGTCGGTACATGCTGGTGCGATTCAGATCAGATTCCTCCCATTCCTCGTATCGATATCACAAAGGATTTAAGGCTGATTTCACAGCAGAGAATAAACTAAGTAAGTCAATAAGTGTGCAACTATGGAAATTAAGCCATTGTGGATGAAGGAGGCCAGTTTTTTTGCTTTTGTTTAGTCAACATAAGATATCTCCTCTCTTGAGTCAAGAATTTTTCTTCAAAGCACCTTATTTTTTTCTTAAACGAGGTATATTTCTTGAGGGAAAATTCCTTGCATTTGCCCTATTTTCATGTTGATGGTAGGGTGGTTTTCTTCTCTCTCTAGAGAGATTTCACCACCTTAGCAGAAGTCATCATCAGAGCCAGGAAAAGTATCGTTGTCTGTTGAGTTTCATGAGTCTGGTTCTTGTGAACTGATTGGTCAATTTTGCCGTGATCTTATTGGTTGTAAGACTCAAATGGCGTTAGGTTGATGTGATTGGTCAGCTTGTGCTGTCGGTAATATTTGGTCGTTCTATTGATTTTATTTGTTATGTAGTCGTTGACATTTGGCGTGGGATTCTGTTCCAAAGGAGTGAACCAGCTTTCCAGAGACTTTCATTAATAGCCGGGGTTACAGCATGGCACTCTGAAACATTAGTCAGTATTACGAACAATGGTCCTTCTCGGGACTTCTCTCACATTGTTACTCTTGGGTGCAAACCATTCGTTGTATTTGTACTTTTTAGTTTGTCCTTACTACGGTGAAGCACTTGCTGCTTCTATATCAGATAAGAAGACACTGACGAGTCCAGGCTATCCTCTCTTGCCTCCTGCCAGTTTGTTGCCATGGAGGTGCAGATGGATACTCAAAGTACCGGATGACCTTTCCACTGGTGGAGCATATGTATTGAAAGTTACTTTTAATCACTTCAATCTTCAAAAAAATTCTGATAGACTCACTTTTTATGATGGTGTCAATTCAGCATCAACGCGTCTTGGAGAATCATATTCCGGAACGGTCCATCCTGATGTGATTTATTCCACAGGCCGCCACATGTTTGTTGATTTTTCTGTGGAATAAAATGGTTTTTGTAAGCAGGCTTTTTTAGTTTAAACTTTTCAGCCGTGGTCAGAGGTAACGTTATTTGGGCATTCTTGGGTTTACTCTGAAACTCAGTTGGCCTAAGAGGCCTAGGGAGGGGGGAGGGGGTGAGGAGATGGGATCGTTTAAGTTCTTGCGTAAGTTTGCGGAGTTTGTCTTTCCGTGGTTTGACTATTGAAGCCTTACAGGTGTTGAAAGTGTATTGTAAGGCTTAGGGGAAAGTCTGATGGCATTATTCACAACACCATGATTAGTGAAAAGAGTCACTTTCTTATGTCTCACATATTTTGGTGAAGAAGAGAAACGTATTATAGAAGCACTCAGCTCTTTATCAATTTTTTTTCCCGGCGGGGTGGGGGGGGGAGGGGGGGAAGGGAGCAGCAAAGACCTAAAAATTAATTATACCGGAATAAGGATGTGTGAGGTTGGTAAATATCGACAAGGATTGCGAATGAATGTCTGATATCGAGCTTCAACGTTCTTATTGATGCATTCAATTGCAGAGGAAGCCTTTGGAGCATGCCAATTGTTAGAAGGGAATACCGAGCGTAGTAGCCTCACTGGTTCCTCTGGTACCCTCTTCTCCCCATTCTATCCTACTCCTTATTCGAAAAATGTCATTTGTATTTGGGTGATTTCCGTTCCTGCTAACAAAAGAGTGAAGCTAACATTTGATAAATTTGATCTTGCTCCCGGGGAGGACAACGTGCGAATACTTGATGGGCGAGAGTCGTCGAGTGAAGAGGTAGCTGTTTACCACGGATACAACTTATTTAGTAGTGAGTCAGCGGTGTACTCGACTGGGGGTACATGTGGATAAAGTTTCAATCCACTCTGGACTCTTGGTATCATACTGGATTTAAAGCACATTTTGAGGCTGTGGAACCGCGTAAGTACATTATGATTTTATTTATCAACAGACCAATGATTTTTAAGGCGTAAAGCTTGTTCGTTAGCTTGTTCAATGTTTTTAATTTGTCGTGAAAAAGTAGGAGCAAATTGGGATTTATCGCTGATCCTCGCTTGCTTGGTGCTTAGTTGCGCCTTCCACATCAACTGTGGGGTTAAAAAGGTAATTTCAGAGCTAGTTATTATTGGAAAATGAAAGGGGAAAAGGCTTGAAGTACCACTGATTATGACATCTCCAAGCCTTTTTGTTCCTAAAGACACTTTTGCTCAAATTGCAAATTAGGACGGTAAGGTGTTATGGATAGTGACTAAAAAAAATAAGTTTCTAGAAATTTCTAGAATGCCTAGTCACGCTGACATGCATACACGAACTTTCTCCTGTCAGACTATGGAATTTTCGAGAACAATATATTAGGTTATGAAGTTAAGATGTTAGACTTCTAAAACAGTTGTTTTGTAAGCTTTGGAAATGTCCTAGAATACTTTGTAAATGTATCTAAGGACTCAGTCGTTTAATATGAGAAGTTGTTCTTGTTGGGAGTGCCCGACTGTCTGGAAAGCTATACCGAGAGAGATAGAGGGAGAGAGAGATACTGAGGAAGATTGTTTATTTAAAGAAGATTTGGAGGCAGCCGTGAGTGTGTGTCAGTGGTAAACTAAGATATAGTCCATAATGGGCTCACGTAAGTGTTTTAGAAGATAACTATTGTAATACCCACAGGTGTCCCTACTTGGTAAGATCCATTACACGTTGTTTAATAAAGTAGCTGAGTTTGTAGGAGTATAGAATCTTTCTTTCGGTTAAATTATACCCTAGGAAAAAAAACATTTAAGCTTGGTCGTCTCGAAGTTTTCCTGTGTAACTGAATTAAGTCCATGGCCCTGGACCAGGACTGTTTCCAGAGTATCTTTGTATTCCTCTTTTCACTTTGAATTTATCAAATATGTGGTGAATAACTTGAATCACTGACGACGCTGTACCACTTCATCAAAAAATGATACTTCGTTATCACCTTTGGTATTGCCAGTCGGGCCGTAGTATTCATATCAGTATTTTAAAGCTCAAAAGGGTTTAAACTCTGTAGAGGACCAGCCAAACACTTCCCTGAAAAATGGTAGGTTAATTTGTGTGATGCATCTTTCTTCCCAGCCGGAAGTTCCGAGGAAAGATGTTTTCCGGGCAACATTTACAACAACAACCTGAAATTATCTGGTTACAGTGGAACTCTTCAAAGCCCAGGGGGAGGGGAAGGGTATCTCTCTCACTCCAGCTGTAATTGGTTCATAGCTGTACCAGAAGGGTGCTTTGTGAAACTCAGCTTCGACACTTTTCAATGGTTCAAGATAGCATCTCAGGAGGATGTGATGCAGATTATGTAGAAGTTGTCGATGGGAAGAACATCGATGGTGAGAGCGAAGGAAAAATGTGCGGTTCCGGTACTCCCGATGACATCTCCCCTACTGGTCGTTACATGATGGTTCTTTTCAGGTCTGGTCCAATCAGATCATCTTTCAGGGGATTCAAAGCAACATTTACAGCGCTTCATGAACCAACAAGTAAGTGAAAGGTAGAGTGGTCGATAACTGACACAATTTCAACTGGTTTTGAACTTGTGATGATCCACACGTAAGGCATTCACAACTTGTTAAAGTATGTTCTAAGAATGGTATCTCATTATGCCAAGCATGGCTTCCGATGTCTTTTAGCCGCCATCTTGCCATAAACAGTTACCTTTTTTCACGTCAGATTTTGATAGGCTCGGTGGAACAGCCCCACCTGAATCTCTCCGAAGCCAATTCCCCTTCCCCTTCCCCCGTGGGATCACTTCAAGGAATTTACTTAAGATTGTTTTCTAACTCCGTAGCGAAAACTAAAGCTGTAAATTCCAGCGAGTTATGTTACCCGGATAACGTCCACAACTTTGATTTGAGGTTGACCGGATCAGAAGGGGTTTTAGAGAGTCCGTTGACCTACTACCCACCGGGTTTACTTTGTGAATGGCTCATTACTGTACCCGAGGGACAAAGCGTTGAACTCATCTTCGAGAGATTTCAGTTGGATCCTGGTTGCAGAGATCATGTGGAAGTTGGAGATGGAATGCCATTGCCTGGCACATCTTTGGGAAAATACTGTGGAACTAAAATTCCCGAAAACGTTCGTTCAAGTCACCGTAATCGTTATATGTGGGTTGAGTTCTACTCTGCCACGGATTATGCGGGTA
The DNA here is from genome assembly GCF_036669915.1 of Pocillopora verrucosa. NCBI lineage: Eukaryota > Metazoa > Cnidaria > Anthozoa > Scleractinia > Pocilloporidae > Pocillopora > Pocillopora verrucosa. The sequence goes on along the minus strand of NC_089325.1, from coordinate 21,360,057 downwards.
GAAAACCACACAGAGGATTCAAAGCCACCTTCAAGGCCGTATCAAGTTCAGGTTGTCTACCTTTGTTTTAAAAATTAGAGGTTGAATCTGTTGTAGCACGTCTCATGCACCGTCAACACGACTATTTTTTCAACGCCACGTGGAAGCGACCCTAGCTTCAGATTACTCTGCTTGTTTGACTTTTGTTTCTCTTTTTCTCTTTAGAGTCTCCTACTTGGATGACACCCATTATTGTAACTGTCACAGTGTTTGTTGTACTGATATTCCTTTCCGTTTGCTTGGCTAAACTAATTAAAAGGCGAAACAGAGAGGCAGCGGAGAGGTTTCCAGTGGCTATAGTATCACGCCGTACTCCATCTGAACCTGTTGACACCACAACCCCTCAAGTAAGTCACGCTCCAGTTTCAACAAACGCAGGTATACCACCCCCAGATTACCCATACCCGTTAGAATCGCCACCACCCTACCCGGGTAAGGAACAGATTCCACAGTTTCCACCTCCAGGACAGTCATATCCATGGCAACAAAGTACACCGGCTGAAGAATCCGTTACCCATGAGAATTAGTGACGTTCCTTTGACGATTTTAATCCTGTTTTGCGCTCGCCAGATATGTTGAAGCTCTAAAGTAAGATTAAGATTAAGCGTCAGCTGGGCAGAGAGACTTACTGGGCTCAGCTGTATAAAGGGCGGATATAACTATCCAACGGATAAATCGCCATCCAGCAGATAAGTGAAAGCAAAACGTATGGCCTCATCCACCGGATCGAGATTTATCCTGCAGATAACGTTATCCGACCTTCGAACGTCCGGGGTCAGCTCTATTTGGTCTATTTCTCTTTCTCGTGCTTGCATTTACTTCCTTTCGGTTCTCACCCACTTTTCCTGTGCTAATGCTTAAGGAAAAGTAAAAACAAGCACGCTATACATGTCATATCGGATCATTATCATTATCTACCTGTAATCGGTGTTTTCATACACCCGATGGGGCAATCGGCAAAGACTGCTATCTCAGCCGTTGTCTGTCCCTTCGATTTCGCTGACAGTCCTGATCGGCGAATTAAAATCTCCAGTGGAGACAATGGAGTTGGTTTGTCAAGCTATATCATCTGATTACAAAAGTAGTTTTAGGGATTTTGGTTATTATGAATTATAGCGTAAAAAATGCAAAACTTACCAAACGGATAACGAGAAAATAGATTATGGTTGAAGTAAAATAGCAACGACACTGACAGTTTATTTTAATTAAAGCAATCATATCAGGGATTTGATTAACTCAAACCTGAATTAAGTAACAAGTTAGAATTATTATCTCCACAGTTTTGCTTATTTTTCAATGACCCTCTTTGATTTGTCCCTCAACGGATTATTTCAACAGCTGCACATACGCTACACAAGGGTGGCCATATGAAAAAGGCCTAAATAAACACTTAAATAAACACTTAAAGTGTGACAGAGGGTTCTTACGGAAAACAAAGAGATTGTCACATTAGGCCCATTCTTGTTGACTTAACTTGATTCAGTTGTGCTTTGACAACAGTTGTTGCTTACATAATAGTATTAGTTTCAATCTGCTATAGAAGTAAAGAGAAACACAAGGGGCCGGTTATTTACACAAGGTCTGACCCCAACCGCTGTTTTACGCAATCAGAGGGCCTTTCGTAATCTTTGTGGGAGGGTTGTTTTTATTAAAAAAATACCCGTTATTGCTAGCTTTCGGCCCTCTTGACACTGTTCACAAACCGATTGTTCAGATAAAAGATTCGGCATAATTCAAGATAGTTTAGAACGCGGTTTTGTTAAACCTCGGCTAAACTTTGTTGAAACTGAATAACCGGCCCGAAGAGTTGTAATCACCAGCTTCCTTCACTGTATCCGATGCAAATATTCGGGTATAGCGAGTTCCTTAGTTGAAAAGACATATTCTTAAACATGATAAAAACTAGCGATGAAAAGGAAAGACGTTTCGACCTCTTCGATTTCCTTTATCAGGGTCTATTAAAATATGACAAGTTATGTTTACGAACAATTGTCGTGTAAATATAATGCTATTAAAAACAGATGAGAATGCAAGAGGCATTACGGTTTGTTAAAATTGTATAATTACAACTAATCAAAATATTTATAAGGTACAAGAATAGTGAAATATAATTTTGCGGTGCTTGAGCTACACTGTTTGCTTAGCGGTGGTTAAAAAGCATGGCTAAACTGCTGAATACCCTGCCACTCATTTACATATCATTGAATAAGAATAGCATCCATTGTGTTATGCCTCGTTCTTGAAGCCTCGCGACACATGTAAATGAGGTGGACCAAAGTGGCAGGGTATTTTGCAGTTACTCCAAAAGCATTTCAAAAATAAGACAGACAAGGTTGTTCTCAAACTTCGCTTGATGTTCCCCGGCTCCATGCCATGTCGTTTTCTGAGCTGGTCTCCAATCACCGACCCTTTGTGTTCCTGAATAATTTGGCATGAGTATTTGACAAAGCCAGCATCATATGCATCACACAGGTCATATCAACCTGTTGCTGACTCACAAGGGGTGGCAGCGGAAAATTTCCTTAAACTGGAAAAGTACGCAAATGAGTGAAACTTTGAATGCACGGTTGGGCATTGTTTTCAACAGCGCCCGTAAAAAATATATACGATAAGCTAATAACGGTACGGTGCCCGTCGGCAACTGTTTCTGAATATTTCCAGACCTTTTCTCAGTTGCGCTACCCGGAAAAACTTGTGCAATCTACCATTCATCATTTTATTGATATAATGATATCAGATGCATCTCGTGCTCAAGCGACTGAGAAGTAAGAAGTTCCCAGAATCGTGTTTTCCCTACAAGGAACATTGAGAAGTCGGCAAACTCGGAAAGAGAGACGACTTGTAAATCTCAATTGCAAGATGAACACAGAAATCAGCCCGGTTAAGACAAGTCGAAACTGAGATAAAGAACGAGATCAGATTGAAGGAAGAGGAACCGCTCTTTGTGTGTCAGCAATCTGTTGTTTATTTTTCTTTTTTCATGCGTGATCTGTATGATGCACTTTAATTTTCGGATACACCATGACAGTAACTTAAAAATCAACGGCATTGAGGATCACAAAACGGGCTCGGCGATCGGAGACCATCTCATAGAAGGAGCATGACATGGAACCGGACGACTGACATCTCACGGAGTTTGAACATCCTAGGAAATTGCCAAAAACAAACTTGAGTGTCTTATTTTTGATATGCTTTTTATTACCAAAGAACTGAAACTACTGATAAACAAATCAATGTAACTCAATACGTGCGAAGTTATCTATTTTAGACTATTCTTTAAACTTTAAGAGCCGGTTACTGAATGGACACTAGTTCTAAGCCAAACTCGCGGTTTTACGTGACAAGTGGGCCTTAAATATTCTCTAGAAGAGAGTTGTTTTTATTAAATAATGTTGAATAAGAACTTTCAGCTTGTCGACACCTCACCTAAAAGAATCAAGCCAAATTAAAGATAGGTTTTAGGATTGCCAGTTTGGTCAAACAACGGCCAAACTTTGTTTTAAATAAACCTGTCCCAAAGATTTCAATCGTTTGCAATAATATACGATTTGACACATAGTCTGTTTGTTACGCTCTTATTCGTTTTGAAACTATTTGATTTTTCTGCTAATTTTTTAGAATTTGCATTTTACTTGAATTTTCTTAGGTTTGACGGAACAGAGAAGGGGAATGCATCTTTGTTGTAAGTGAAAAAAATGAAACGTGCCAAATATAGCTTCCAATCTAACCTATAAGCAAGAAAGTGCCAAACTCTCTCTTTTAAATACATTCACTTCCCTTTTGTGTTCGTTTTATGCGTTTGTTTGTTTGTTTGTTTGGGTTTTTTTTTTGCAATCTTTAAAGATCATGCGCCCATACCCAGTTTGTTTTTCCAGCTCGAGGAAACATCCCTGGGCATCCATCTATTTTTGAATTCTTGTTTACCCATTTCATACCGCGTTAGCATATGGTCACATGATGAATGAGTTACCGGGATATCTATTCCGGGGGGAGGGTGTCACGATGCTAGACACTTGGAATCTTCGGCTCGCTGTCTAAAGTTACGATGTCGCGTCCTGTATTTGCTGCAAAGAAGCTTAGGGCACGGTTTTTCAAAAACCAGTATGGTAAATTCGTTAATTACTCTTGAAGTTTATCCAGAATTTTGCTTACAGTTTGTTATAATTTGGCGATTCATATCTTAAAGAGAACAACGTTTGTCTAGAAAATAGCGACATTAACCTCCTAGTATCATCAACAAACTATCCAAAGCCCTGGTGTTTCGAATTAATAACCCTGGTTAATCCACAAAGTTACAATGTTGTGCGTCCAAGTTATGTTGGATGAGTTTTTTTGTTTCAGTCTTACACATTTACACATATGTGATAATATTAAATCGTTTGGTTGGAGCTGTAGTGAACCTCCCTCAAGCAAGTTTCGCTTTCAAAGATCTTGACACGTCTCAACACAAAAAAGCAATACAAACTTAGACTATTTTACTTTAACCAGTCAATAAAGTTGAAGTTCTCACTGTATCGAGCAATATGAGTTTGCTTCACGTGGATCGCACATTGTACTCCTCACCCCCTACCCACTATCACCTATTCTCACCCCTCACCCCCTAAGTTACACCCCCGTAAAAGAGAGTGAAGAGTTGCCTTCAATCGGATCCTTGTGTTTGCGCAAAGATTTCTGGGATCGTCACAAGGCAAACATTGCAACTCGCTGGAAAGATGTCTGTGAAAGGTTGTTTTGACGTCCAAAAAAACAATTTTGGAGAGAGATTATTGCTTTTTATCAGTAATGGATTTGGGTGATGTTGATTCAAGGAAAGCGTAAGTTTTTGTTTCAACAACCATGAAATATGTTAAGGAAAATTTACCGATTAACTTTTCTCCATGCCCATGTTTTATTGTGAAATTGACATCGCGTAATGGTCTCGAAATTTAGAAATATTAGCTATAAATCGCCACGAAATAACTCAACAAAACCTTTTCCTCCTGGCTTGGTAATATAAAAGAGTGCTACAACTGCTCCCGGTCTTGTTCACTGCCTTATTAAAACTGATGGAAAAATCATAACCCTTTACAATATCGATAATGTACTCTCCTGTATGATTATGGAGAAAGGCAAAGACTTGTAATGGCATATTGAGTCGGCTAAAAATAATCAGTTGTTCTTCGGTTTTTGATAGCCTTTATAAGCGAGACAAAAGTATTCCAACTAAGGGGTAGTGATAGAAAAGCTAGCAAATTCTTCAGCCGATCGCACTTCATTAGAAGTCATATCTAAAAGATACAACTAAATTCTTGAATGGTACAGACAAACACACGATTCAACAAGAGGACTCCTGTAATATTTAATAATTCTGAAACACAAAGATAACTACAATTTTATATGATTCGCGACGACATTCCGATCATACTTGAGGCGTGGGTTACAATATGAAAGTTACGAAATGAAACCGAAACTAAAGTAAGACAGAAATCTACAATTAGAAATCAGAAACCGGGAGAAAAATACAAATAATATAAAGCTATTGTACCTGAGGGGTAGATCCTCGTGCATGAAATAAAGTTAAATCAAAATTACTATGGGTACGCGTGTCAATTTGGAAATAGCGAAGATATGACTTAAAATCAAATGCGAGTGAGTTATGTAGTAAAATGCAAGCGTGTTTGATCAGCAGTCTTGCCTATTTCAATCATCGAAGAATCAAAGCACAGAGCTTTAAAGAAAAAGGAAGTTTCACAAATATGCCACAAGCTGTGGGCATAAACATTGTATGCCCTCCCCCTCCCCACTCCACCCTAATGATAACATACAATAAAACCGTGTGTGTCTATCAACACTTGGCAACTGCACGTATTACGGAGTCATTGAGGACAGTCAACCCCAATTTACACAGGAGCATGAATTAAGCCGTTTATAAAACAAATAAATATTTTTTTGATGTCTCTGAGGTCGTGTGACTCGTACCTTGAGCTAAATTATGATCCCGACCATACCCATCCTATTCCCTATTCCGCCTTCGAAACGGAGCATATCTCGGTCTCGCCTTCTTATTCTCATCCTGCATCTCACCTTTGAAATTTCTCATATCGCACATCCTGCCTCGATTTTAAACCTCATCCCGCATACTGCCAAATCTATGTTGGAACCCTCCGGATAGCAATTTATTCCTTGGATAGCGTCATCCGCCGCCCTTTGAACTACTGATCACAGTTGTTGAGACACGATTCCATAATTTCTGTGGCTCTAGATAAAATAATAGATAGAAAAACTTGAACCAAATGACGTTACAGAGCAAGAAACATCGTGGCCGACTTTAAATAACAGCGTGTTCTCTATAACCACTGCGAATCTAACTGACTAGATTTATGTGGCATTAATTTCTAGAGGCGGAATGAAAGATATCAAATTGTCACCGGAAAGAGGGGTTGGGCAAAGTGGAAGCTAAACATTTCCTGCGTTGTTAATCACTTGGTTTATATTTGTTTCAGAGCGCTTTGGAATGATCAGTTCAAGAATGTTTCGCATTCATCTCGTCATTGGGTGTTTTAATGTGCTGTGTTTTGGACAAGACATTCCTCAAGGAACTATCCTCGGTGGGTGCAGGTCATGTCAACTTTCGCGTCGAACCGAAACCGCCAATTTCTTTCCTTTCGCCTGATTATTTGCTCCTGAGTCTCCTGGATCATGATCAAACGACATCCGAACCATATTACATACTAGTTCTGATCAAAATGTATCGATCTATGTTCGGTTCGTTTTCTCTCAAAGTATTGGAGATTTGCAAATAGTTACTACAGTGATTAAAGGACCACAAAGACTACAATGTTTCTCTAAGCAACGGAGGGAAAAACTTTTAAATCACGCGCTTCTCCAAGTTGCTTTGATATGTCTTAGAACCGTAGGCTTAAAGAAGTACAGTTTCAATAACATAGCGAGTAAAGCTCTATGCCAACGGGTATAAGTGGGTAAGAAAGAAACACTAGTTCAAAGTGCACTCACGAACCGTGCCGGAAACTGTAAAGTGGTTCGGAAGGCGAGGATTGCTGGTTCGATTGCTTGGTAACATACCTTGTTTTTTTTTCTTCGAAAATTCCTTTTTACCCATTTTTTTCTTTTTTTTGTTTTTCTCAAACGATATAATGGACTAGACTTTTAAAACATATTACGCGATGGTGCGATTTCGTGTAAGAGCCTTAGGCTCCAATCGCGCTAGATGGCGAACACACAATTCGGAGAAAATCGGACTGTAAACTTTGACTTTGTTCAATTTTGCTTGTTAGAACCACCGACTCTTATAACTAATCACAGAGAAACGCTTTCCGACCTAACGATAACTGGCCAGGGTATCCAAAACTTCAAAAACGGGCTTGCACCCACTTTCATCAACAAAATTCCAAATTTAGTGAAATAGAAGCCGAAGGTCAAATTACAGCCACCTAAAATGTCCATACCTGTGGCCAAAAAAAATTACAGGAACCTGTGGCGAAGGGAGGGTCCTTAAAACATTTATTTGTGATTCAAAATTTCCTTTTTAATGTTATCATTTTTTTCGCCTCTTCCAGTGTCAGGGAGTGAGTCACTGATAAAATGGCGTCTCTAATGAATACATCAAACCCGAGGGTCAGGAAACAGGAAATCATTGATCGTCTGGGGTTTTATTATTAGCCACCACTGCACAAAATCTGTTTGTAAACACTTTCCGGGTGCTTCACTTCTCTTACCATTCTTAAAAATGGCCTAGGGGTTTATGTTAACATATCACGCGGCGTGCTTTCAATAATTTGTCAGTTTGCTTGTGGGAAACAACAGCCTAGAATCTGCAGACCAACCAAAACGCGTGCATGTTTCCGTAAATGGGCACACGATCAAAGGCCTACGTAGAAATAGACAAAGAGAGATGCTTAATTTTAAGCTGCTCGTGGGGTTAGTAAGAATTTTGTCTTTCACTAACGTGGTTTCAGAAACAAAAGAACAACCGGAATAATGAAAAAAAAAAAAAGGGCAATCAGTCAAACGCTCCGTATTTTCCTTTCTTTTCTGATTAGCGACCACACGAATGCTACCCTTGGTTAGTTTTCGAATAGAGTTGCAGAACACATTGCATACATATATAGATATAATTATGTTAATTTTATTCTTATCTTAAAATTATCTTATCTTGACGCGAAAGAAACCCAAAACCCAAGCAGGCGACAGGGAATAATTAGACAAAGCCACTATATTGCTTTTAATTCAAATTATTGAAGAATGATGAAACAAACTTGCTTTTTACTGACCAAACTAATGACCCTATACACTGGCAAAGCAAAATCGTACCGGCCTATCCAACTTCTTGCATGCAACATTCCCCGCTCAGTTATTATGGATTTAACTGCAAAATGTCGAAAAGAAAAAAATCAAACTAGCGCCGAATTATACATTCAGCCTTTTCCCACAAAAACAGCACTCCTGGTATCCTTTTGCAATCCATTAAGCCATTCATATTAGGCAAATCACATGATAATATCATTAATCCAAACAACAAAAAACGTTTAAAAGAAAAGTATATATAAAAGGTACTCTCTTTAATTATCAGACTTCTACTCTATTATATTTTGGTAACTCTCCTGTCTTTCATTTTACTTTCTTTTTAAAGATTGTTTTTCACCTTTGGGAATGGAAGATGGAGGTATCAGGATATAGATATTCGTGCTACGTCTTCTTTGAATGCAAGTGCTAGTGCTATTCATGGTAGACTGAATCATACAGGAGGCTATGGGGGGTGGTGCCCTGATCAGCAGCCGTATTATATTATACGGTCCTATCCATAAGGAGTTTATTCAAGTCGAATTTCCCAGGCCCTTTCGAATTAAAGGTATAATAACACAGCCCCGCGCTCGAGGTGTGGAAGGGATTCGGAAGTTCTTGGTTTCGTACAGACAAGATCAAGAAAACAATGAAAAGTTTTGTTTGGTTGTATGATGGAAGATCACACAAGCTTAGGGTAATCATTTCAAGGACCTTCATAAGGATGTTTTTTACGAGCAGCCTTAGCTCGCTAATCAATAACGATTCTTCTATTCATCGACGCTCTTAAAGAACGATACTATTTCGCAACGGTCAAATTGCAGAGATTGCACGGAAATTAACCTCTAAGATTGATGGAGTTCCTTCAGTCTTTAGTTGGAGTGGATTCCCAAGTTATGCTATTGCCACGGATATCAAACTGTTTTCTCATTCAGGATCGGAGTCGGTGATCTCTCCATGTGTTCGAAATTTTAGCGTGAGAGCGACCAGGGGCGCTTTCCATTCGACCAAAATTTTCGAGATTTCCGGTCTGAAATCGAATGGAACGGGAAAAGCTCCGGGATAAGTTTTCGAAAAGTTAGGAAAACGTTTTGAGTGTGCCCTCTTGGATGGAATTTCCGGAATTATCGAAACCAAAGTGTGTGTTCCATCCGCGACAGATGTTGGGTGCAGTCTTTCTGCCGAACCTGAATTCACTGGATACATGGGAACAACAACAACTCGCACGTTTCCCTGGTCATCCGCAGGTGGTTCTCGAACTTCACCAGAAAATAGACAGGAATTGTAACTTCGAAGAACCCATCGACGCGACTATGCACAAACTATTTGCATAGTAACCAGATACTTCACATAGGTGGCTTCCGACCGATCAACCAAAGAAGGTGTGAATTAGTCGAACGGATGTGTCTTTTTCCGGAGGCGTCAATCTATTGTGCATTTACTTATAGAACCGATCAGAAATGTCTCACAAAAGCATCTTAACCTTTGGCATTTCAAAACTCACGTTCAACTTAAAAACTTCTTTTCAGAGTACCCTTGTAAACACTAGTTGAAATGGATTCACACCGAAATACGGGTATTCTAAGCACCCAAGCATCTCCATTGTTTGAACCTTTGGCATTTCAAAACTCGCGTTCAACCTAAAAACTTCTTTTCCGAGTACCCTCGTGTAAGCACCAGGTGAAATGGATTCACAATGAAATACGGGTATTCTAAGCACCCAAGCATCTCGATTGTTTCGGTAATAAACCTTTGGCATTTCAAAACTCGCGTTCAACTAAAAAACTTCTTTTCAGAGTACCCTTGTGAACATCAGGTGAAACGGATTCACACCGAAATACGGGTATTCTAAGCACCCAAGCATCTGGTTGTTTACGGGTAGCGAAATGCGGCATTCCAAGCAGCGAGATTTATCGCGCGTCATCGTATGGCTCAGACAGAAAAATCATCAGGCACACAACCATACCTTAACGCCAAATTGGTCAGGCCGGCGAAATAGAATTTCTTTCTCGCGAAGTAATACACAATTAAGACCTTACATTCAAGAAAGAACGATAACCCCTTTTTGCCGATAACGCAGAATACACTCATACCTGCGCACGGAATTTGGCGGGATTAAGTTCCAGCGCTTACCTGATGTCTGGGACGTAAGTGATTTGATATTTCATACTTAAAGAGCTCCTTAGTATGGACGCAAGAAATGTGTTATCAAAATATCAACCCATCGTTTCAAATTAATGATACTCCAGTATCTCCAGAACATAGTGCAGTCAAAATCTCTCTCGAAAACAAGGTCCTCGCCTCGCGGCCCACCGGCCCCATGCTGACTCAGAGCCAAAGGTGTTATCAGAGTGGAATATTAGTTAGCTGAAACAATTTAACTTTGGTATTGTCGTGGCAGAACAGACAATCGCTCTTTGTGTCACAACCAATAAATCTGTAGATACAATACAACTGTTGCTTGATAGTCATATCACGCGGTCTAAACAGGCTATCCTCAAATGTCACAACACGTTAAGGCTCAGCTAAGCCGTTCTGTCGCTGAATCATTCTACAATTGTGGAAATTAGCATTCATGCTATGATAACGTAATTTTTCCAAAGAGAAATTATGCGAAGGAGTCCTAAATTTACGTAGCACTCCTAACGAGCAAGGCGCACGGATACATGCGCCTGTTTATATTTACGGTGGCTTCATAGGATTTTCGGTGAACGTTAGTGCGCGCGCCAGCGTATTGTTTTTCTAGACAATTTTTCACGTTTTCGCTTTTCTATGTTATTAAAAGCTATCAAAAGGCGATGAGCAAGGTTCGGACTATCAATCGTTGGCCGTAGTAAATGTTAAGAAAATTATTTTCGCTATTAAGCTAAGGCTCCACGAAGGGAGGCGCTCGCAAGTGATAATTTGGCTTTACCTTTGATTTTCTTCAATTATCTCCGGTGAAATCTCTCATAATTTTAACATGTTGTGAAAATTGCCCTGCCGATCATTTAAAAGCCGCAAGAAATAGAAGATACAAAGTGAGTTTTCTCGCTGTTCGCAATTTTGTGTTTTCTTCGTCTATCTCAATTTGGTTCTATGAATTTTTTTAATTAACAGGCACAAGAAAGGTCACAAATATGTTTAACGGTTCAGCAAATCTTAGGATATTCCATTGAAGGAAACGCAATAAATTTTACTCGAAAGATCCCTATTTTCTATGTCGCAAAACATTACGTAATGGAATAAATTCGCTAAGATCGGTATTTGAGCATGCGTAGAATTTCGAATTGCGGACCACGAGTATTCGATTGACATGTTTATTTCGGACTTGCGAAATTCTTGGACACTACTGGAAATCAGTGGCCCTGTATTCTATAGTTGCTCCGTGCAAGATAATGAGGTACATATCTTTAAGCCATTCATTTCGAGGAATCCTTGCAAGCCTCATCCAAATGCAGCATTATGGCAAATATAATTCTCATAGTACGTGTCACTCGGTTATTATTGTTGTAAAAAATAAAAATTGTTCATATTTACCTCGCTTACAAAAATTAACATTCCTTGAGGCCTTGTGCAAATGTTTGTATGTCAACCACTCGAGTTCCTTGTAGATTTTTAGCTGCCGTCTGTTGGTGGAAAGCAGAGCCACTTTGAGACCTGAACTTCACGATCGATCAAAACAATAATATTTATCTTCCGGGGATGGAAAAAAGCAAATATCCTGAATATTCTAGGTTACTTAACCTGAGATGACCTTAGAGCCCGTTTGTAGGTATTTTTTTCATTATTTTTGAGGTCTTCTCGAAGCGACCGAACGCGGCGCGGGTGTTGTGTAAGCCTTTTTCAGGCGTAAAAGACATAGAAATACATCGAGTGTCGTTGCTGGAATCCCCAGAGTCCATAATGTGGATAATTTATTGTTTACACACCTCTTCTCACGATTGAAGCCAAACACCTCACTTTCACTTGCTAAATGAGTCCTTCGCTTAACATTGACAAGCCAATGGATCATTTTACGCTTCCCTGGTGAGAATTTTTTCCTGAGCAAAGCTTGTCATGTATTCTGGAAATAGTTCTGTTACGTGTAAGAGGTTGAGGGGGTTAGTTTTAGTGAGACGTCGACATTTCGACTTGTTCAAACTTGTGAGCAAACAAATTTCGATTTCAGGGGTACGTTTAAGGAAGGAAACCGTGGTGCGGTGGGGGCATTGCCACATCTTTGGTTCATTATGTAAACTTCGTTTTTAACAAAGAATTTTTGGCCCTGAGGAAAAGCCGTAACAGCGTAAATTACGTTACATCAATTTACCTATGTCCGATATTGCCAATTAGCTTCACGACAAGTCACTCACCTCTCACGCCACCCCGTCAGGTTGAAGAATGATTGGCAAATCATTCACCATTCTCAATCGAGCTCGTTTGTCGAAATTTTCAAGTCAGTAAATGCTTAAGGTGTTTATATAATAAAAAATAGTAATGGGTTGCTTTTAAAGTATACTGATGAAATTTCTTTTCTCGTATTCAACTCAATATCTCACGAGTATGGCCAGTTCACCCGTGCGATATTTGGTTGAACACTTGAGGGAAAAGTCCATATCTACGCGCGCCGATGCATTATTCTCTATATTAATAAAATGAGTTTATAATATGAATTGGCGTCCGTAACGAAATTTTAAAGCTGACGTTTCGAGCGTTGGCCTTCGTTAGAGCGAATCCTTTCAGAACAACAACAGAACACTTTACTACCTACCGTGAAAATTATGAAACAAGGCTTTTATCGAATCGCGTGTAGGTTTCAGAAATAAAAAAAAATATCGCTTGAGGAGTATCACCGGATATTTCCCGGTGTAACTGAAACCACGTGGGTCTCGAGATGTATTTAGAAAAATTGAATGGTGAGCAAGCGAAAATGTTTTATGGCTTATTCATGGCTTATAGTTGGGCATCATGCACTGTTGTTGTTTAAAAATAATTCAAATAGTACGCGCGCTCTGTTGGCCATAAAACCATTTTGCATGAGCGTATATAAACACGGTTTTCGTTCCTCTTTCATTAGTTAGTTTATAAAAAAATTTTTGTAAAATGGTTTCCGTGTTTACATAGCCCGACGTAAACACTTGGGAGGTTGGGAGAACACTCGATAAGCTGGAAAACAACTACGCTTCTCGTCGTGGTTTCCTACGCTTATTTCGTGTTCTCCCAACCTCCCGCGTGTTTACATCAGGCTATGTAAACACGGAAACCATTTTACATTTCTTCAATATGTCTCAGGTCTTTGAAGGAAATAGCCTCTCGGAGTTGAAACCTCCACTTGTAGCTGACGGAATAAGAATTATACCTGAAATATGTCCTCGCAGACAGGTGTGCCTCAGGTTTGAGCTTCTTGGCTGTAAAATTGAAAGCGGTAAGCTTTTAACTCCACTTAATAAAAATAATAATATAAATGATTTATAAGTGTTGTTTCTACAGAATATCCAACAGTGCTTTACAAGACTTGAAATTGAATAATAAGATTTATAAGTTACATGATATCATAACTTCTATAGAAGAAAAAAAAAATCAATTGCTTGAGGCAAGCCATCTGATATTCAATAGAAATTTTTTTCCATTAAAGTGATTCATCAGACAAAAAATGTTATGAAACGATTTTTTAAAAACTCTCCTTGAACGTTCCTCACCAATGTCGGTTTGGAAAACTACAACCAAAAAAGAACAGGTCACTGTACCTGCTTTAGGGGTATGGTGAGCAATCTCACTGTATTTATTCATGTCCATATATCAGACATGGTTTGGTGCTACTCCGGTTTAAAGATTATGAATGTAACTGAGAAGTTCCAATTCATAGACTCACGTTTCGACACTCCTGTCTAATGCTTTCATCAGGGGTGATGAAGGCACCAGACAGGAGTATCGAAACGTGAGTCTATGAATTGGAACTTCTCAGTTACATTCATTTAATCTTTAAACCGGAGTAACCGAGAAGTTACAATTTATAGACCAAACGTTTCGACACTCCTGTCTAATGCCTTCATCAGGGGTGATGAAGGCACCAGACAGGTATCGAAACGTTTGGTCTATAAATTGTAACTTCTCGGTTACATCCATTAAATCTTTAAACCCAGACTAGGATCAAACCATAATAAAGGGGTAAGTTTCTAGAGAAACTGTGGTGCTGCGTCGGTGGTGGGAGAGTATAGCAGGTAATTTAGTGTTAACAACTGGGTTGAAAACGTAAATTAGCCACCGTAAAGGGTAAAAAAGCTGACGTTTCGAGCGTTAGCCCTTCGTCGGAGCGATTTGACGAAGGGCTAACGCTCGAAACGTCAGCTTTTTTACCCTTTACGGTGGCTAATTTACGTTTTCAACCCAGTTGTTAACACTAAATTACCTGCTAGGATCAAACCATGTCTGATTGTCCACCTGGTTGGCATGTGAACTTTGATATGTCTATTATTAACTAGGAACAAATTGCACGAGTTTACACGAAATCTCATTTCCTGAATAGTTACTGTCATTGTTAAATGAAAGCCTAACATGACATTTCCACTTATTACTTAATTAGCGATTGTCACGTACGAGATGCTTCAAGGTAACTCCCTGGACGGGAGATACAACTTCACTGATTCAAGCTATGATGGTTTGACTGAAGGCCGCCGCTTTCTATCTCTGGATTGGGAATGCTTACTGATGGACGATTGGCTAGTGAAAATCTTACAGTAAATAATGGATTGGGTTGGATTGGCTGGAATATGAAAGAGACCCCTAAACCTTACATAATATTTGATTTTTTGAACAAAAGAATCTTCACTTCAGCTACTTCCATTGTAACGTCAAAGACCAGACACACATCAAGTTGTTTTCCAGAGTTGAAATGAGGTTTGATAAGACAATTTCAAAAGGTTCTCCACCTGATCTCATGCAAGAACTCAAGGAAATTTCCATTCCATCATCATCACCATCGATAAACCGCAATGTTACAGTTGACCTGCCGCCGTGTCGGGAAGTCTGTAAGGTTCAACTTTACCTACAGAGGACAATGGATATTAATCAGCGAAGTTATCTTCAACTCAGGTAAGTTAACAGATCTCTAAAAGAAAATTATCATTCCTGGTTCTGTGGCATTCGCCAACCCTTACAGGTTTTTTCCCCTAAATTTTCGAGGGAAGCCTTTGCAGCTTTGTTATCTGTTCTTTTCACCGTCTGGTCGAGACCGCTTTCAGAAAAACGGTTTCTTCGGTAATGTGGTTTGACACCACAAGCAGCAAAAGTAAATCAACATTTCATGATTTATGTTAATGATTTTTTTTTTTTTTTTTCATTTATTTAATTATTAATTTTTTGATGTGGAAATGCAATAAATAGTATGTGAAATTAGTTAATAGTCAATTTCCATTGCATTGGTTGGAAAAAAAAATTAAATTCAGTTTTCAATTCGTATACTTTGGCTAAATTATTACCTCATTATGGTTAAAATGATTCTTTAAGGGGTGTCTAATAAAGGTAACATGGCAGTGAACTGCGTTTAGCAGTCCTGTCCTACTATACTGCGTGTGATTATGTGATTGGTTCGATAATTATTATTAGACTTGCAGAGTTGGTCAATCTTTATTTCATTGAGATGTATTTAGTCAAATAAAGTAATGCCTATCTTTTATTGTTACAGAGCCACTGGGAGGAAGGTCTCCTCCAGCAGTTTATTGTGTTCCAAGTACTACACACCCTCGATACACAAGTAGTACCTCGGAATACAGCGCAAGTGCTATTAGTAGCACCACATCAACTGGAAGTGAGACATACGAAAATGATTTTATTGTTTACCTTCATAATTCGTGCTAATTCTGTTGTATCCCCAGTGTCGGTGTTTCAACTGCCCAAAAACCTTTCCAAAAGCTATATACGGCATACAAATTAAAAAAAAAATACTCATATCTACCTGACTTTTCCAGAGATAGAAAAACAACCAGCTCATCTGAAACCGTATGGCACGTAGTGCTTTATCATAAAAGAATCAAACACTAAATCAACCAATCGGTCAGTTCATCAAGCGTGTTAACAAATAACCAGTCCGTTATCTAGTTACACGGTCTTTCCGTTAGTCAGTTAGTCTGTCTATCGGTCGGTCGGTTAAATAGTCAGTCGGCGTGTGCTACAACCAACTAAGCTGCTATCATCTTCTACGGAGCGACGACTACTGCTATTACAGAAAAGAAGCCTGAAAATTATTTTCTGTACTTGGTAAAATTGCAGCTCATCTGCGAGGAACATTGTTTTTGATTTTTTCATCCGCAGGTCAAATGAAATTTTTTTCATTTGGATGATGAAAAGATTTAAGTAATTGAACAGATTATACAAAAAAGTAACGATCTGTTTTCAATCAGTTGTAAAATGTTGGTGCAGCCATATAGAGCAAGTCATCGTTTGTGTAGCGAGCTCTATTAATGAGTCTTTTTTTTTTTAGCCACCGTTGCTCCATCGGCCGAGGGACCTGATTGGGTGATATTAATCTCATCTCTGACAGTGCTCTTCGTCATTTTAGTAATCCTCGGTATTGCTTGGTCATTCCGACGGAAGAGACGCCAGAAAAAAGGTAATACATGTATCAAACCTGCAAATTCTTTTTCAAAATAAATGGATTGCAAGAGAAAAATTCCATTCAATTCGGATGTTTAATTTCTATTTTAGAATACAATTTTGTAGTCAAAATTACCTTGAAGATAAAAAATTATCTCTAACTTGCAAGGGTACTTTCAATCAAGTGTCTAAACTAATCCAGGATTGCGTCGTTTTGTTTTACTTCGCTACATTCATTATTCAAACGCAAAATGGGCCCTACACAAATCAATCAATCAATTTGGACAGTTTACCGATTTCCCTTTCTTCTGGTGAGCCATTGTCACTGCTGTTGCTTTGCTTTCAAGACTCTCCGATGAACTGCGCTTCTTTGAAAGAAAGTTATGCTTTTGAATCTACATGACCACATTATCTCCCTTATTATAATGGTTATACGAACGAGTAGAGTCCCAGTTCGGTCTGTAATCATACGAGTGATTCACAAAATCAAAACTATGACGAAATTTGAGAAAGAAACTAAACATAAGTTATACGTTTTCATAAAAAACAGCAGTTAACTCGGCGAAATGCGAGGCAACGGCGCGCGCACATGAAGCAGTCTGTCCACTTACACACAGGCATGATGTGTTAAACTGGCCCTTTAACTGTCCTATTACACTGTCTAAGTACAAGTATGACAGGTACACTGTCCTATTAGTGCTCAAATCGGGCTGGTGATAGCCAATTACGTTCGAGAATTTTGTTATAGTTTTCATAAAGTATAGAATATATTACTAATGGTAATGGAACGGGGTGCATGTTGCAATTCCACAAAAAACACTTCATTTTCGCAATTTGTGGTGACTATTCATTTTATTAATATCGAAATATTAATTTTTGTTTAAAAAATGATGTTATTCTTGTTTCTTTCGATCTTTCTCTTAGATGAGAGACCTAGAGTTGTGGAAAGGTATGACAATTTTTTGTATTGCTAATAGCATTGTCAATAATTGCCGACAAACTAGCACTCTGAACAAAGCCATGTAAGGATGGACTTGCTACCCGAATGCACTGTTCTTGTCGAAAAAGATAAGTTACCTCAGGAACCAGTCGTCAAGGGTCAAGTCAAAAGATTTTGGCTGTGTCGCTAGAAAATTTACCTGATCCTCCAATAACACGCCGTAATATTCCTATAATCCACCAGGCAATAAATAATGACTGTTTCCTAAATATCATAAGCATTTCATGAATCAAATCAGACTTGTGAATGATAATTTAGGTATTGATCCTCGCACTGAAATTTTTAGTCGTTATTTACCCTTAAGCGACCAGTCTGAAGAGAGTTTAACATTGGTTCCTGTGGGTGCTACCGGCCATCAGTTGGAACTTTCTGAAAGCAATAACCATCGTAACCAAGATACCGAAGAATCTCCCCGAGATGAATATGAAGAAATTGAGCTGTCTCCACCTGTGATGATGGTATGTTTATGTTTTCTAATAATCATAATAGCGAAGATTTCACTGATTTCGAGTAATTAACAGTTATTCATCACCGAGGCGGAAGCAAAGATCCAAAAACTTTATATAATCACTGAATACAAGAGATTATAATATCTTGTTTTAATGCATAATTATACTTAAAGATCTAAGTTAGTGTATGGTTGATATCGTGTCGATGGAACCTTGGTGAGGTGTCGGGTGGAGTGTGGGTGACAAGTGGTGAAGGGTGATGATATGTCCGTGGATTGTTGTTGGCGTGACTGTGGAGTGTTGAGTCGGGGGAGCGTTCATGGCTTGTTAGCCATTATGTTTATCTTTCACACATCCTTTTAACCAGGTAGATATTGCAGTATTTGTTGAACTCCTCAGCGTTTTCATGAAAGAGTTAAGGCTTAGAATCTGGACCCAGGACTTATCAAATTTTCATACGGCGTTGCCGTATGAAACTTTAATTAGTTCCCCACGGGGTCTTTGACCTCTTTTAAGAGAAGTGATAAGGTTATTGCCCTCGTTCACAAATCGGTTAATAAATATTGTATTGACTAAACACATTTTGTTTTTGTCTTTCCCGTAGGTGCCTAGCGACGGTGCCCAGACTCCTGTATATGCGCAAGCGTCAAGCGCTTGTTCCTACACCTACGCACACTCGTACACGCCAGTAGAGAAAAATAATGGGAAAGAACACGAGTACGTCAATCAAATAAAGACTTCGGACTACGCAAATACGTACATGCCTCTCACCAATCTTAAGAGAACAGCCGAAAATTCTTGTGCATATGCATCACTTTTGCCGTCTAAAGAGGAAAAGGGCGACAACCTTTAGGGTAACGGTGATACACTATTCCATTTTTATAAGAACCTTTTTCATCAGGAAGTCCAGGGTCTAAACAAAATTTCAAGAACATACTAAGAACACACCCAGGCTGAGAGTCAGTAAAGAACATCTTTATTTTGCTCATTTTCTTTTCTTTGGCTGGAATATGCAGATGTGTACATGCCTCTCAGCGATGCCGGCAATACTAACATGTCAGCTGACAATTCACGCGCGTATGCATTGCTTTTGAAGTCTGAAAAAGATGACAATAGCAGTGAATACGTTAATCAACTACAGGCTTTGAGGCCGAGTTTCCCGAGACATGATGAAATTTAATCAGAGTTGGTGTAACTTTTTTCGTTTTACAGCCTCTCTGATAGTGTAGTTTTTTCTTTCTGTGATTTTCTTTTGATTAGGGTGATACCGTAAGTTTTGTAGAGAAATCCATAAATAATACTTATCGCCTTTCGGACAGCCTATCGACATCACAGATTGCACTAGTCTCGAGCGTTAAAAATAGCAGTTCCTGTGGGGTAATCTAGTGTTCCACCTAGTTTTTCCTTAGGCTTTTTGCGGCTTCTCCTAGAAACGAGCGTAAAAGAACGGGCAACTGGTGACGAGGATAAGGTAGCATGGGGACCTTGAATACTCAGTGCACACCCAGTGATTTTAGCCGAGAGACGTCTTAGATCTATTGTCACTGTTGCTTTTTAGTCAGTCTTTATGCGCCTTTTGTCAATTTTTTTTTTCGGAAAATGAATCATTTTCATGAGTTGTAGCTTAACAATAACTTTTCCTTTACGGTTGATTGAGAGGAATTATTGTGTGAAACTTAAGTTTATTTCCTTTGTTTGGAAATCGAAACGAATCGCAAAAATGATTTTCTATCTGAAGTAGCTAACATTCCAGCAAACAGTGAATAATTTTTTTTACCAATCAGAATACATCCCCGAATTGAAATGCCTGGCCCTCTGTTTAATATTCAAGGAACAAAAAAGTATGACACATTGCAAAGAGATTAAAGACTACTCACTTATATTCAGATTTATGGCTGCTTTAGCACCACTTTCAAGGGAATTCGGAGCGATCAAATGATGCCTGATGTTCCCAGTCTTCTGCTCCCTAGGAATGGAGCTCCAGTGTAGTCACTTTCTGAAGATGATCACAAAAAATTCATATCTAAACTTTAGAGCCTACATTATTAATGAGTCTAGTGCCTTATTGTAGTCACCGATAATGTTCTGAGCTTCAGCAAGGCAGTGTTGCGTGAGGTCCAGGGCTTGATGCGACTGAACACTTACAATGTATAACAAATAAATGATCATTTTGAATCAGTTTGAAGGTGCTTCCATGCAATTTCATAAGGTAACTATGGAGAACCAACAGTAAAAACCTGGTTTCATAACTGCGCGGTTAAAGTCCTGAGTTGAATCTAGAGACGCCAAAAGTTAATCACACCCCGTATTTAGATGTCGCGGTAAAGACCGAGTTAAAATGTTCCAAGCACATAGCATCAATTTCGAGATCTGGTAATAAAATCTAGGCTTGGGTCATGTAGAATATTCTAAATTACCCGAAAAGAAAATATGTTGGCCATTGTATGATCCAAATTAAAATAACCTTGCACCTCTTGGGACCTGCACTAAAAGAAAACATCGAACAAGTCCAAAGAACGAGAACCGTACTCTTTGAGAAACGTTGCGTGACATCTCAAAGAACGACTGCGAAGAACGCTAACTAACTGACGAACAGTAGGAGAAGTTCACAGTCCTCGGTTTCAGTGACGCAGAATTTCTTAAGTTGCCGCTCGCTATTTTACTAGCACACTGCTGAAGACCTTGCCTCCTTGTGCCAAGTCGCTTGGAAACCGAATTATGAGTCACCACCTTTCAGTGTCTTCCCCACATCCCTCCCCCTTATCAACAAGGCCGCGCGCATATCGAGTAAAGCTTATGTTGGCACAATCAAAGGTTTTATGAATTTCTGCTTATGTCGGCACCAAGGACTCTCGACGTGTCTTGTCTGTTCTCTGCTACCATTCTACTTACAGAAAAATTACTTCTATTCCCCTCTCTTCATCACTGTGCATGGCTGGGACTACTTATCGGTTCTTACTTGCCCCTTATAACTCTGGTAGACTCTAATTAAATCTGATCGGTTGACTACGAGCTCCATAGCACACGCTTTTATATAACGTTAGGCATGACCAAAGATGCTGGCCAACTGACCTTAAAAGATTAAAACTTGCTGTCAAAACAATATCCCAAATACTTTCACAAGAATGTAAAAAACTGATATTAACAGTCACCTAATCCTTCCGATCAAACAATCACTTTTTGACCTTCATTTGCCAAAAAAATAACTTTCATGTGGGTCCGAGGCAAGGTCCGTGGACAAACTATGCACGTCCACTGAAGGAAGTTAATCGAGACAGTCACAATTTGGAAACCCATCGCAATAGCTTAGCTCTAAACAACTTTGAACTGTCAAATCTTAAATAATTGCCTAAGATAGTCAAATGACTGAAATCATAATCCACTTACTGAATAATCTGCTACACTTATATTTTTTAGAAAAACGCGTATGTCGTATATGTCGTTATGTTTTTTGTTGCTCAATCGATGCCTTTAACAAAACATTCAGTGCCGCTTAACAATCTTTTTCTGCAAAAGGCATAAATAAAACTATACAAGCATCCTTTTAAATTTCCTAATATTGGATAAAAAGTTGTCGAGCTTTTTAGCAATGCAGTCAGTTCAGCTTTTAAAGTCAAAGGCCTGCCTCACTCCACTCCCAAACAACGCAACTCATCATGAACTGACGAAATACTGCAATTATTCAAAGATGGACTATCAAGAGAAGGCAAAATTTAGGTCAATAATCATCAGGATATTTTTGGGAGTCAGATGAATTTGAAATGCAACTTAACTTGTCACTCTGGAAAACGAACAAATTATTTTCTGTCCACACTACAATCACCAGTTACAGAACGTTTGAATGTACCGTTGAGCATGCTTGCAGTCAGGCTTGATAATCAACGGCGGGCTGGCAAGCATGCTCACCTTCCTCCGATCGAAGATCAGACGCGCGAAAACAGCAAAAAATCTAGCCTACCGTTTAAAGAAGACCCAATTAGTTCGCCATGGAATTCAAGAAGCTTTGACGTTCAGTTTTACGCAAAGATCTGTTTTCATTTTTCTTTTGGCCGTTCAATCTAAAACGCCAGGGTGGCGTTTTCAAATCGGGAGCACTTTTGAAAAGCTCTGTTTCCAGTGCACACAGCCGGATTTGTGTGGGTGGTAGGTAAAATACTAGAAACTAATGCTTTTGTTGCGCCAATTCACCTTCATATATTTTTTTTGTAATTTGGTGATAAGGAACACGCGGACTGTGGCGGCATATATGGCTAAATCTGGCACTAGAGACAATCAAATGAAAGTAAATTAAAGCACTCTTCCTTGTTCGTATTCTAACAGGTCAGTTAAAAAAAAAAAACATTTCGCAGCGCACAAAACAAGAGTAAGCATCGCGCAGACTATCATTTAACTTGCACGTGGTCAGTACGCGACCTGATCCCGTTGTCAGGGAGTTGTTCTGGGCGCTTAACGTCACAGTGTCCTCAGTTTATGAAACCGGCGCGCAAAAGGTGGATGCGTCATTTCGCAGTTGCTGTTGTCTGCGAAAGTTTGCCAAAACTTTCCGTGAAATTTGAAATTGAGTAAGAATAAGATGTACTTTGAGCATCCAGAAGTAGACAAGGGTAAGCATACTCCAAGTGGTTCAATGCTTTAAACAAAATTCGTCAAAATAATGCGTTAGTAGCCTTTATGACGTCAAACACGTGTGGCACGTGCATCAAAATTTTTGTCAATTGAGTCAACTGATGCAAGAAGGCGGTGAAGAGATGAGATAGGATTGCCTTATAATTAAAATGTATGGAGTGGGCTAATGCGATTATTTTTTTCTGATACTTCTTATCTATGATTTAAGTCATAGCTATTCTTTTTGAATAGCTCATATAAGAACGAATTCTGTATGTCGGTTAATATTTATCAGTCTTGCCGATTTTACATGGAAGAGCAGGCGTTCTTTTGAGAGCATTTTAAAGCCTTAAACAGTAACAAATTTTCTCTACCCTGTGGTACAGCAGACTATTAAAAATGATGAAAAAGCGAGAAGATCTAACACAGGTACTTAACAAGACATTTTTATTTTAAGGAATTCAAGAGATGTAATGACAGTATCTTCCAATTTGTTTGCTGTTTGATGTCATTTCAGCCTGAACGTTCTCATAAAAAAGGTTCTTTAGAAAAAAAAAGAGAGGAAGAGTGTACATTGCCCACGGAGGTAGCACACATCATTTTCTGACCTTTCCACTCCCGATTTGTTGTCCACACCCTCATCAGCCTCTATTTTACTATTGTTTTCAGCTCGCGCTCCAATATACGACTGGACTGAGGTCAACGACCTCCGAAATGTGCATATGGAAATAACAGGTTGCATGTGTCCTCACGCCAAACGATCAATAATTAGTTAACGAAATGTTATAAAGTGGAACTTTTAAGTTAGTTTTAAGTTCAAGCGACTCCGGTTACTTTTGAGACTATTTGGTTCAGGTACTCATTTAAAACCGATTACATTGCCGTTGTTAATCTGTACTGTTTGTTGCTATCAATCAAAAATAGCCAACAGCTGCGTACGTCAGTTCTGGAGTGAAATTGTTGTAGAAGGGAACCAAAAGCCTTTACTCAAGGTGACGTGACGTGACAGTGATTTGGACAGTCAAATATTAAATTTTGCTTTCGATTTCGCGAATCATGTAGATGCTCGACTGAGCTTACTTAACTTTGCAAGATGGCAATAGATTTACAAACCTTGATCATTGGTGGTCTTTTTCTCTGTTTTGGCGCATAAGTACACGGGAACGATGGTAAGATAAATACTCTGAGTTTCGACTGGATTTATGTTATACTATTTGCTGCTTTCATATGGATTCGGCTTTCCGGTATGGGATAAAGCACGTATGTTGGATGAGAGGAGCGGCGAGAGTTACTTAGTGTTGCAATACTGTCTAAGGGTCTCTCCAAATAATTTTTATCAGTTTTCACAATCTCTGGGATAGTCAGCGAGTTTTTAACGCGTTTCATGATATGTAAACCTTTGAGCCTACTCTCGGAAACTGTAGACAGTCATTTTGTTTGATGCGTTTCACTAAGAGACCGGAAACACGTGAACTCGTGATTTTGATCTTTGTTTTGTTAGGGAAAAAGGTCGTCTATATGTTCAGCTCTTCGGTTGACCTGCAGATGTAACTGCAGAGATTTGGGTTTCCTAGAATTAAAAAAGTTCATTTAAAAGGAAATGTTTGTTGGTGCGTTTTCGACAGCTGCCGCGCTCAAATTTAAGTCCGTTCCGTTATTACGGAGCTAAAATAACTTCACTGGTTACTTAATCTTTAGTCTCTTCAAGCGCATGTAATAAGCCATGAACAGGGCGATTTAGTGTCACCAACCGAGTTGAAAAACGTAAATTGGCCACCATAAAGAGTTTAAAGACCGACGTTTCGAGAGAGTTAGCCCTTCGTCAATCGCTCTGATAACGCTTCTTAAAGCCAAATATCAGAGGGTAGAACGCCGAACAGGAACACTTTTATCTTCAAATAGAGCAATTTTCCTATTAGAATCGAAAGTAAGAGGTTGTGCTCTTAACCCCAAAATCTGATTGACAAATCATGAGATTCCTTGGTGCCGCCTGTCCGTTAAATTTTAAGGGGCTTCTATTTAAATTTAATTTTTTTGTTCTACGAGTTTGGTTAAATGTATCTGCTCAGATTCCTTCCTTTTTAATGATTCTTACTACCATGGTGAGTAGTAAAGGAAAGAGAGAGTGGAAAGTGATCAGAGTCGAATGGAGACTGGACCTGACTGGTTCAAGAGATAATAAAGTGTTTATAATTAGTTTATGAACTCTAGTTGTGTGTATTTGCTGAGTTATACCAGCACGACTCTTGACTCTCTCAGTGCCA
Organism: Pocillopora verrucosa; assembly: GCF_036669915.1. Lineage (NCBI taxonomy): Eukaryota > Metazoa > Cnidaria > Anthozoa > Scleractinia > Pocilloporidae > Pocillopora > Pocillopora verrucosa. The sequence goes on along the minus strand of NC_089325.1, from coordinate 21,334,867 downwards.
ATGGGAACCTGATAAATTGCATGCTGTGGGTTACCTGAAATGGGCGAGTACTACATCCAGGACCTGAGTCCTAGTGTTAGTCTCGGTAGCTTTGTGAACAAGAAACCGTGACAAGCTCTGGTTCGTGGGCCACAGGGCAGGTGTGGTCCATAGGCCACAGGGTAGTTGTGGTCCACAGACCACGAGGCAGGTGTGGTTCATAAGCTACAGGGCAGGTGTGGTCCATAGGCCACAGGGCAGTTGTGGGCCACAGACCACGAGGCGGGTGTGGTTCATAAGCTACAGGGCAGGTGTGGTCCATAGGCCACAGGGCAGTTATGGTCCATAGACCACGGAGCAGGTGTGGTTCATAGGCCACGGGGCAGTTGTGGTCATGATAGGCCACAAGGCAGGTCCTCAAACTCAGTTTATATTAATAATATATCATATCAAACTCGTGGGGTACAAATAGTCTTAACATGAATGTAGTGACCACGCCCACTTCAACACCCCACTCAAATCGAGTGTAATTTTCGAATGTTTTACCATCGTGCGGATTCTCGACGGAAAAAGCACTCAATGTACCTCTGAATTATTAAACTATAATATTGTGGCTTTCTATTTCGCTAATTTTCTAACTTGAAGGTAAAGTTTTTCCCTCGTCATTTTTACCTTTTCTCCGAGCGGTTGCATGAAATAAACAACGCGTTTTGATCAAAACACGACCGAGCGAAGGGTCTCGGGCGATATCTCTTTTACGCAGGCGCAAATTAAAAATGTACCGCCAGAATAAAAAAGAGGAACAAATTTCCTTTGTATCTTTCTTCCGTGGATTCGCCTTTCTAACGAGGGTGTATGTTGAGTATTCATTGCAAAATCGCTTTGTTTTTTTTTATTTCCCTCTTTGGCTTGTCCGCCTATTTGAAAATTCGTAACGGAGAGCATGCGCATTACATGGGGTTAGTGGTTGCGTACACCTGGAACCGAGAAAAACAAATGTTCGTCGCACGGGGAAAGAGTTTGATATGAATAATATTTGATAAACGAAAATTTAGAGGATGAAACGGCTTATTTCCCAAATTTCACCCTCATCAATTGATTCTAAAAGCATAGTTTTTGGACAACAAAAATTTTTCTCTGTCTGCGGCGCTCAAAACTGTCTTTATTCGTTTACTTTGTTTCCTTATCCTCTTTTGACTCACTCGCTCGCTTTCATTTTTTGTCCGTTTATGTACATGTATTTATCAATATATATGTTTCATCTAAAAAAAATCAATAAATTCCCGTAAGGCACCGTGAGGTTAACCCCAGATGAAAATAATGGGCATGGTTGTTTTTCTCCTTGGAGTTTAAATCACTAAAAACCCCTCCATTAATCATTTATATATTTTTTTTACTTCATAGAAGAATCAACCTCCAGAGTTCCTTTCAAAATAATCTGGGGATTAGTCGGTGCACTTACCTTAGCCATACTAGTTACGATTATTGTTATTTTTGTAAAGCAAATCAGACGGAAGAGAAAAGAGAATGTCAACAAGGTATATTAACAAATTATAGTTTTTTCTTTTCTCTCTTTACTGATTTTAAAGTGGTTACTTTTTGTTTTCATAAAATGACAACTGGCTTAAATGACGTTTTTGAAAGTTCTCCTTCGATTCTCTTATTAAATACAAATATGTCAACGTTTGGTCGAAACTGTCCGAGAGGGAACTGTTAAAAATTGCTTCAGATGTTTTAATGGAATGCGCCATTTAGAAAGCAAACTGGTGAGTAATACTTTTTTGTGTGTGTACTCTTCTCGGCCGACCTTGAAGTTTAACTGCTGTTAAGGGAATATTTCGTGCAAACGTGAGTTCGTAAAAATTTACGGTCTTTTCCTTTTGGTGCGACGGTGGCGTAAAGAACATTAAAAAGCACGTATGTATTTATTCATGAAAGCTTTACGCGTTGTGTTACGCAGTGTTTGGTTTCGCGAAGAATCGTTGACTTAATAAGTTATACGGAATAGTTTGGGAAACCGATAAAATAAACCAATAAAAATGAAATAAACCAAAATAAAATAAATTATATGGACAGGCGGGTTTACCTCACCAACCTGGGGTCCCTCACCTCCATGTCACCAACCTGGGGTCCCTCACCTCCATGTAAACAGGCCCTAAACAGGCCCCAAGGGCCTGTTTACATGGAGGTGGGGGACCCCAGGTAGGTGAGGTAACCCGCCCAGGTGGGGTAACCCGCCTGTCCATATAATTTATTTTATTTTGATCACGTTTATATGATAGGTGAGGTGACCCGCCTAAGCGGGTTGCCCGGTCTGCCAGGTAGGGTAACCCGGTCATTTTTATTGGTTTATTTTTATTGGTTTCCCAAACTATTCCGTATAACTTATAAAGTCAACGGTTCCTCGCGAGACCAAACACCGCGTAACACAACGCGTGACGCTTTCATGAATTAATACACGTGTCCGAGAATTAATCTTTCGTCCTTTTCGACAATTGAGCTTGGGACGCCTCTACTCAAACTCCTTAATTGCAAGCGCAACTACAACCTCAAGAAACCTCACCCCAGCACCCCGAGGTTGTAAGAGTGCATGTAAACGCGTTTTATTTTTCGACAACGGCTAGGCGGGTTACCTCACCTAACTGGGGTCCCCCGCCTCTATGTAAACAGGCCCTAAATTTCGCAGCTTGCTCGCTTCGCAGATTTAGCGGCTCTTTTGGGACATAAGTCGCTGATTCAAACAGTAAAATGCTCTCGTTTCAAAGAAAAAATATTTTCCTCAAAGCCTCTATGATATGGAGATCACACCCATTGAGATATTTCTGCGAGGAAAAGTTTGATTCAAACTACGCGTCGGTGACCGAGTCGGTAAACATTTTGGGAAGTCTACATTGTCTTTTGCTTTGTCACGGCAAGAACTGCGAGAATCATGTCTTCGCATCTCTACTGGGCATAATTCGCTTATTCAAACGGTAAAATGCTCTCTCTTCAAAGAAAAATTCCTCTAAATTTCATAATGCGCCGGACCACATGGAAAAGTGTTGTTTTTAATCACGCGCAAATCTGAAATGATTGTGAGATGTCTATATCATCTTCAGTCCGCTGTCCCGTGAAGTGTCACGGCAAGAACTAGAACATTATGCGTTAGTGGTTATAAGCCTAAATTCACAAAAAAAGAGAGCACAAACGAACGAGTATGTAGTGCAAATGTCGAACCTACTAAGATACTACGAAACAAACAAAAAGTAGCACACAATCAAGATCCATTGTTGAAATGACTCACTCACTCACTCACACTCACCCACTCGCGAACTCTTCACGACGACATACGTGGCTTCGTCTCTAACAGCAGCCACAACAAACAAACACGACGCCTAGAGGCGAATCCGTGGGATGCGTTGGCTACTGAGCGTAGCATTAGAAGGAATTGTGCAGTTACAGTAACTACCATGATTAGTCAGTTAGATCACCCGAAGAAATCACAGATTTTTTTTTGGGAACTGGACATACTGATCTCTTCGTGTTTCTCGTGGCTTGTTTCATTCCACCGAAGGGCAACGGCTGGGTAAAAAAAATTTCCATTTCCGCTGAAAACGACTTGTCTCCTTTGAGGACGTATAAAAAACTTAAACGAAAAAGAAGAAGGTTTTTAAAAACATTTAACGGTAAACTAGTAATTACCAAAGGTTAGGAAATGCGGGCGAGGACGATGTATTTTTGGCTATTTGGTTAATGAAAGATTTGGGGGCCCACAGGGAGAAAATATTTGTTTTGAGGGGTTGAAATTTTAGTCCATGAGGCCACCCCCCATGCTCCACTCGCTTTTCCCTCTGTTTTGACATTAACAATAGAGTGATTTTACTAAACCTGTGAAACAATTACCAACACAAGATCATTCCATGAGATACTAGTTCCATTGTTTTGTTTAGTTTTAGTAATATGCTGTAATCGTTGTTTCACGGTCTGGAGAAAATCACTGTAGGTTATAAAATATGCGTATTGATCCAGTCAAAATGATTGATGTAACGCAACAATTATTTATTTAATATCATAACATGCAAAACTTAGAGATGTTATTTGAATGAATAACAATAAAATAAAAAAAAATAAGGCACTTGTTGATGTGCATAGCTTAAAATGTTACTGTATGTAAGACTGAAGGACGAACAACGCTGTCGCTCCACGCTTCTACGGGATCAAAGAGAACAGTCTCAGACTATACGCTTGTCAGGTCAAGGACGAACAATACCGACGCTCCACGCTTGAAGTAAAGGACGAACAGATACGACTCTCACTCGACGCTTGAGGTCAAGGACTAAGGGCCTGTTTACATGGAAGTGGGGGACCCCAGGTAGGTGAGGTAACCCGCCTAGCCGTGGTCGAAAAATAAAACGCGTTTACATACAGTCTTACAAACCGGGGTGCTGGGGTGAGGTTTCTTGAGGTTGTTGTTACGCTTGCAATTAGGGAGTTTGAGCATGGGCGTCCCAAGCTCACTTCTCGAGAAAGACGAAAGATTAATTCTTCGACGCGTATGTATTTATCCATAACACCACATAACACAACGCGTGACGCTTTCAGGTTACGCGAGGACTATTGACTTAATACGTTATACGAAATAATTTGAAAGGAATCTGGTCGATTTACAACGCTAAATATTCAGAAATGTGAACATTACACTACTTGCGTGTCCGTTGTGGTTTCTGCCGATTTCTGCCATGAGACGGCTAGGAAATGTACAAAGTTTTAAAACATACGTGTTTCGCTTTTGAGCTTTTTGCCATGAACGCGACCCCGGGTAGGCGAGTTACCTCACCTTGAGACGTTTACATGGCAAATTGTCACCCCGGCTGATAGGGTTAGGCGGGTCACCCCACTTATCATGTAAACGTGATCAAGAAAAAATAAGAAATTACATGGACAGGCGGGTTACCTCACACCTACCTGAGGTCCCCACCTCCATATAAACAGGCCCTAACAGACGAACACCACTCTCGCTACTCGCTTGAGGCGGAATGCGGCCGGGAAATGGCATCAAACGCAAACGCGACACGAACGGTCGAATCCAGATTAACACGCTTGATTTGGATTGGTCGGTGCTGCTGCTATGCGTGAGCGGCTATTTTTTTGTGGTGGGGGGAAGGATATCTTCGCTCACCTCGCTCATCCCCCACGGGCTGGATTGAAGACTGTAAGGATTCGTGACAAAGAATCTGCACAGTTCGCTCGGAACCTCGTTCAAACCCCAAAGAACTTGTTTTCCCCCGTCGAGATGATGCGCCTCGTGGAAATATTAGGTAAATTTTTTTTTAATTTGTTCCCTGTTAAGACTTATATTGTTATTCCATCCTACATTGTGATAATTTTTAGCTAGAACTATTTCGTGACTGAGGTGTTAGAATTTGACTTTTCGCACGATTACAACTTACTTATCCACAGCTGGGTAAAATTTCCGCACAGCCCCATACTATTGTAAAACAAATCTGTTTTCCCCCGATGGCAATGTATTGTTTTTGTAATGTTTTCTCTATCCAAGAACTGAATGCATAATGTAGGATGGGGCTGTGCGGAAACTTTACCTCATTATTTTACTTGAGCTGCATTTTTAGATCTTCATCAGAAAGACTAGAAAATTTGAATTTTGACATCGAAGCCATCGTTCATCCGCATGTAACACGAGAAAAACAGAACAGCACCATTTTAGTACACAGATTAGGCGGGTATCCGGTCGTTCCGCCCGAGAGTTAAACCGCCCGAGACCTTTCGGCCCAAACTTCGAAGTCATTGTGCCCGATGCATATGTCGTCTTATCTATGAGTTGTGTAGAGTTCTTTAAAATGGTATCTTAAATAAAACTAGTGTGTTATGAGTTTTTGTAACGAAATACAACATAAATGGTTTAATATTTTTTTCTGAGTTGTATACTGACTCGGCGGTAAAATTCGTCTCGGCTACGTTCCGTTCACTGTTTGCATGACTGCCATAAAAAGCATTACTTAAACAAATTTGGTATCCCATTTTCAAGCCCGTAGAATCATTTCGTTTCCGTGGTAGTAGCATTTTCAGTGAAATATCTTACAAAACCAGACATTTTATTCAACTGACACCACAACTGACTTTTTTCCTCAAAAATTTGGCCTCGATGTGTCTATTACGTAACAATGATTATTCAACTGACATCACAACTGACTTTTTTCCTCAAAACTTTGGCCTCGATGTGTCTATTACGTAACAATGATTTCGCTTTTGATCGCTGACGTTCCGAAAAAGTTAGATATTTCAGCGGTTGAATGAGCAGTTGTTTTGTAATACGGTCAACAAATATCTACAAACATTTACTAAAAGAAATTTTAAAAATGGAATAACAGCTTAATCTTTGTATTTAATGCATTGTTTTTCGTCGGGCAGATCGAAGTCCATTCTCGGGCGGATCGACTTCGGGCGGATTGTCTCTTGGTAGTACTTTTTCAGTTCATTTTCCTATACTACTTTCACCTGATTGATTAATTATTCCTAAGTTGCTATTTATTAATTTGCAGAATGTCAGTGTTTTTTTTATCATAAGACAGCCGACTCTTCAATGGCACCTGTTGTAATACGTTACATATCAATCTTTCTTAGCACAGCGTTTTGGAAATCATTTACCAATGTCGCTTGAGACTGTTCCCAAATCTCATTCTTGACAGCTCTACTATGAATTACTATAACTATGTGATTTCCTACTAAAGTCAAACCTGTATTAGCAGTCATCCCCAGGGTATGGCTGGTGATCACTTCATGCAGGTTGACCATTTAATACAGGTTCTACAGAATAAGGGTATGGTAAAAAAATGCCATTTTATGCCACATGTGAACATTTGATGTACGAAATTCACCCACAAATACTACTGGTGTTGATTTCTGGGGATAAAACATGGACAAAATATACTTGAAAACTTGTTTTTAGTTTCATTTGAGTGGTTCTGGTTTTAGAGTTAAGGGTGGTTATATGACTGCTTAATAGAGGTAATGTTTAACCCTTCAACTCCAAAGATATCATTAGTAATTCTCCTTATTGTCTGCCATACAATTCTTATGATGTCAATTCGGAAAATCTGATATTGGATCAACTACTAATGCCCTAATTCATATTTTACTTCATTCTTATCACTTCTTATATGCTTGATATTGTATAGATATTGTAAGGAGAAATTCTCTGAGTCACTCATGGGAGGTAAAGGGTTTTAGAGGTGAAAATTAAGGTCTTTGGAGAAAAAGAATTTTGGGACTTTAACTATTGACCACTTAATACAGGGTGACTGCTTAATACAGTGCTGCTTTATTCCAGTTTGACTGTATGTGTAGTATTTACATGTATACCACTATCTAGTTGATAACCTGTCTAGTTGATAACCCCAGTATATGACCAACTCCATTTTAAACCTTACTTTTGTGCATAAACAAAAATAATCAAGTTATTTCCTTTTTTGCAAATAAATTTTATTGACCATCCCATTGATCATGACTCAAACTTTGTTGGGAACAAGATAGAAGTGCCTTGGCAAACAAGAGCTGTATGAATCACGTGTCTGATTGTTTGTTGGTTTTTTTTCTGAAAGTATTGAGAGTTGGAGTGTTTAGCTATGCCCTTGTGTCCATGCTTCTCAGTCCAACTCTGTAAATCAACATGAGGTCTTTCTTGTAAAATAGATTTTAAAAAAAACACTCACGTCTGGTAAATGGGTACAAACCAAACAAAAAGGTTGATTGCAATTTAATATGTTCAATACAGTGTTTGTTCTATCGTCTGGTATTCAATCTAATTGCAGAGTTGTTCTCTAGTTGCTGCTGATTTAAAATTCATTTCTATTTCATACCTATTCAGGTCGGTTTTTTGTTATCATGAGGCAGCATTGAGACTACATTTGCACAAAATACTAGTAGTAGTGACGATTAATTAAATGCATTTGGTTGTTCAGCCTTCTAATAGAGGTGTGATTAATAGTGGAACTCTGGTTTCGCACAAAAGGATAATATCAGTCAGTGATTAAAGGGGGTAAGTCTCTAAAGAAACTGTGGGATGGGTCGGGGGGGAGAGTATAACATGGTATCATCTGAGCTCATAACATAAATTGGCCACTGTAAAGAGTTTAAAAGCTGACATTTTGAGTGTTACCCGTTCCTCAAAGGGAAGAGCTAATGCCCTGATGGAGGGCTCATGCTCGAAAACATCAGTTTTGTGACTCTTTATGGGGCCAAATTATGTTATCTACCCCATTGATTATAATTACTACCCTACATATCAGTCAGTGCCTGAGTATCTTCATAATTAAAACCAGAGAATAAATGATAAGAACAATAATGAATAAAATTAAATATAAGAGAGAGTTTAATTCAAGTTTTGTTTATAGCTCACTGGTTCTGTAAAGGTGCCCTCTTCTTTACATTCTAACCTCTAATTAGATGTAGAAAGAATTAGATAAAACAGATATCTGCTAGTCTTTCTAAAGCATAGGTGAGAAGCTCTAGACCTATTTCAATGACCAGCATCTGGTCTGCTGTGGCCTGAGTTTGTGTAGGTTTGTTAGTGCTATTTTGTGACTTCTTTGGTTATGCAGAAGACAGTAGGTATTTTTGTGTTTATTTGTCATGGGTTGCCCGTACTTTAATTTCCACCATGACAGTATGGTCATATTTACTGTTGTGTCTGTCAAATGAAAAATTATTATGATAAAGTTTTTGTACTGCATGTCCTGTTGGGTTTTTTAGTTTTTCAGTTTTTGCCCCCAAGCTTCTTATAGTCATTTTGTGGTATGGATTGCATGAATTGCATTGAATTTCAAAAGTATTGGACATCAGTGTATGTTTGAAGGGGAGAGGAAGAAACTGATATTGCTAATTTTTTCCTCAAGGGAAGATATAGACTCTTGTTGCTATGCAAATGTATTGTATGGGTCCCATATGCCTGAGTTGAAAAGACCCAATGAATACCTAAAATCTCAAGTGGATCTAATTTAAAAGGATAAAACACATTGTAATGATTAAGTTGTTTACAGGAAATATGTATGGTCTCTTCACAGCTGCAAGTCCTAACAACAGATGTTTGCCAGGAAACACTAACAACAACAACCTCAACCTAAGTGGCCTTAATGGAACGTTTGAGAGTCCAAGAGATCCTTATCACTCCCAATATTATCCGGGAATGAGCTGTGACTGGCTCATTACAGTACCAGAAGGGAACATTGTAAAACTCAGCTTCGAGCTATTCGATATGGAGTCTGTGGGTGCAGGTTTTCCTTTATGGCATTGCTATGGTGATTATGTAGAGGTACTTGAAGGGAACAGAAGTGACAGTAAGGCCAAAGGAAAGTTGTGTGGTGAGTCAAATCCAGGGATAATCCGCTCGAGAAGTCGGTACATGCTGGTGCGATTCAGATCAGATTCCTCCCATTCCTCGTATCGATATCACAAAGGATTTAAGGCTGATTTCACAGCAGAGAATAAACTAAGTAAGTCAATAAGTGTGCAACTATGGAAATTAAGCCATTGTGGATGAAGGAGGCCAGTTTTTTTGCTTTTGTTTAGTCAACATAAGATATCTCCTCTCTTGAGTCAAGAATTTTTCTTCAAAGCACCTTATTTTTTTCTTAAACGAGGTATATTTCTTGAGGGAAAATTCCTTGCATTTGCCCTATTTTCATGTTGATGGTAGGGTGGTTTTCTTCTCTCTCTAGAGAGATTTCACCACCTTAGCAGAAGTCATCATCAGAGCCAGGAAAAGTATCGTTGTCTGTTGAGTTTCATGAGTCTGGTTCTTGTGAACTGATTGGTCAATTTTGCCGTGATCTTATTGGTTGTAAGACTCAAATGGCGTTAGGTTGATGTGATTGGTCAGCTTGTGCTGTCGGTAATATTTGGTCGTTCTATTGATTTTATTTGTTATGTAGTCGTTGACATTTGGCGTGGGATTCTGTTCCAAAGGAGTGAACCAGCTTTCCAGAGACTTTCATTAATAGCCGGGGTTACAGCATGGCACTCTGAAACATTAGTCAGTATTACGAACAATGGTCCTTCTCGGGACTTCTCTCACATTGTTACTCTTGGGTGCAAACCATTCGTTGTATTTGTACTTTTTAGTTTGTCCTTACTACGGTGAAGCACTTGCTGCTTCTATATCAGATAAGAAGACACTGACGAGTCCAGGCTATCCTCTCTTGCCTCCTGCCAGTTTGTTGCCATGGAGGTGCAGATGGATACTCAAAGTACCGGATGACCTTTCCACTGGTGGAGCATATGTATTGAAAGTTACTTTTAATCACTTCAATCTTCAAAAAAATTCTGATAGACTCACTTTTTATGATGGTGTCAATTCAGCATCAACGCGTCTTGGAGAATCATATTCCGGAACGGTCCATCCTGATGTGATTTATTCCACAGGCCGCCACATGTTTGTTGATTTTTCTGTGGAAGAAAAATGGTTTTTGGAAGCAGGCAATTTTAGTTTAAACTTTTCAGCCGTGGTCAGAGGTAACGTTATTTGGGCATTCTTGGGTTTACTCTGAAACTCAGTTGGCCTAAGAGGCCTAGGGAGGGGGGAGGGGGTGAGGAGATGGGATCGTTTAAGTTCTTGCGTAAGTTTGCGGAGTTTGTCTTTCCGTGGTTTGACTATTGAAGCCTTACAGGTGTTGAAAGTGTATTGTAAGGCTTAGGGGAAAGTCTGATGGCATTATTCACAACACCATGATTAGTGAAAAGAGTCACTTTCTTATGTCTCACATATTTTGGTGAAGAAGAGAAACGTATTATAGAAGCACTCAGCTCTTTATCAATTTTTTTTCCCGGCGGGGTGGGGGGGGAGGGGGGGAAGGGAGCAGCAAAGACCTAAAAATTAATTATACCGGAATAAGGATGTGTGAGGTTGGTAAATATCGACAAGGATTGCGAATGAATGTCTGATATCGAGCTTCAACGTTCTTATTGATGCATTCAATTGCAGAGGAAGCCTTTGGAGCATGCCAATTGTTAGAAGGGAATACCGAGCGTAGTAGCCTCACTGGTTCCTCTGGTACCCTCTTCTCCCCATTCTATCCTACTCCTTATTCGAAAAATGTCATTTGTATTTGGGTGATTTCCGTTCCTGCTAACAAAAGAGTGAAGCTAACATTTGATAAATTTGATCTTGCTCCCGGGGAGGACAACGTGCGAATACTTGATGGGCGAGAGTCGTCGAGTGAAGAGGTAGCTGTTTACCACGGATACAACTTATTTAGTAGTGAGTCAGCGGTGTACTCGACTGGGGGGTACATGTGGATAAAGTTTCAATCCACTCTGGACTCTTGGTATCATACTGGATTTAAAGCACATTTTGAGGCTGTGGAACCGCGTAAGTACATTATGATTTTATTTATCAACAGACCAATGATTTTTAAGGCGTAAAGCTTGTTCGTTAGCTTGTTCAATGTTTTTAATTTGTCGTGAAAAAGTAGGAGCAAATTGGGATTTATCGCTGATCCTCGCTTGCTTGGTGCTTAGTTGCGCCTTCCACATCAACTGTGGGGTTAAAAAGGTAATTTCAGAGCTAGTTATTATTGGAAAATGAAAGGGGAAAAGGCTTGAAGTACCACTGATTATGACATCTCCAAGCCTTTTTGTTCCTAAAGACACTTTTGCTCAAATTGCAAATTAGGACGGTAAGGTGTTATGGATAGTGACTAAAAAAAATAAGTTTCTAGAAATTTCTAGAATGCCTAGTCACGCTGACATGCATACACGAACTTTCTCCTGTCAGACTATGGAATTTTCGAGAACAATATATTAGGTTATGAAGTTAAGATGTTAGACTTCTAAAACAGTTGTTTTGTAAGCTTTGGAAATGTCCTAGAATACTTTGTAAATGTATCTAAGGACTCAGTCGTTTAATATGAGAAGTTGTTCTTGTTGGGAGTGCCCGACTGTCTGGAAAGCTATACCGAGAGAGATAGAGGGAGAGAGAGATACTGAGGAAGATTGTTTATTTAAAGAAGATTTGGAGGCAGCCGTGAGTGTGTGTCAGTGGTAAACTAAGATATAGTCCATAATGGGCTCACGTAAGTGTTTTAGAAGATAACTATTGTAATACCCACAGGTGTCCCTACTTGGTAAGATCCATTACACGTTGTTTAATAAAGTAGCTGAGTTTGTAGGAGTATAGAATCTTTCTTTCGGTTAAATTATACCCTAGGAAAAAAAAACATTTAAGCTTGGTCGTCTCGAAGTTTTCCTGTGTAACTGAATTAAGTCCATGGCCCTGGACCAGGACTGTTTCCAGAGTATCTTTGTATTCCTCTTTTCACTTTGAATTTATCAAATATGTGGTGAATAACTTGAATCACTGACGACGCTGTACCACTTCATCAAAAAATGATACTTCGTTATCACCTTTGGTATTGCCAGTCGGGCCGTAGTATTCATATCAGTATTTTAAAGCTCAAAAGGGTTTAAACTCTGTAGAGGACCAGCCAAACACTTCCCTGAAAAATGGTAGGTTAATTTGTGTGATGCATCTTTCTTCCCAGCCGGAAGTTCCGAGGAAAGATGTTTTCCGGGCAACATTTACAACAACAACCTGAAATTATCTGGTTACAGTGGAACTCTTCAAAGCCCAGGGGGAGGGGAAGGGTATCTCTCTCACTCCAGCTGTAATTGGTTCATAGCTGTACCAGAAGGGTGCTTTGTGAAACTCAGCTTCGACACTTTTCAAATGGTTCAAGATAGCATCTCAGGAGGATGTGATGCAGATTATGTAGAAGTTGTCGATGGGAAGAACATCGATGGTGAGAGCGAAGGAAAAATGTGCGGTTCCGGTACTCCCGATGACATCTCCCCTACTGGTCGTTACATGATGGTTCTTTTCAGGTCTGGTCCAATCAGATCATCTTTCAGGGGATTCAAAGCAACATTTACAGCGCTTCATGAACCAACAAGTAAGTGAAAGGTAGAGTGGTCGATAACTGACACAATTTCAACTGGTTTTGAACTTGTGATGATCCACACGTAAGGCATTCACAACTTGTTAAAGTATGTTCTAAGAATGGTATCTCATTATGCCAAGCATGGCTTTCCGATGTCTTTTAGCCGCCATCTTGCCATAAACAGTTACCTTTTTTCACGTCAGATTTTGATAGGCTCGGTGGAACAGCCCCACCTGAATCTCTCCGAAGCCAATTCCCCTTCCCCTTCCCCCGTGGGATCACTTCAAGGAATTTACTTAAGATTGTTTTCTAACTCCGTAGCGAAAACTAAAGCTGTAAATTCCAGCGAGTTATGTTACCCGGATAACGTCCACAACTTTGATTTGAGGTTGACCGGATCAGAAGGGGTTTTAGAGAGTCCGTTGACCTACTACCCACCGGGTTTACTTTGTGAATGGCTCATTACTGTACCCGAGGGACAAAGCGTTGAACTCATCTTCGAGAGATTTCAGTTGGATCCTGGTTGCAGAGATCATGTGGAAGTTGGAGATGGAATGCCATTGCCTGGCACATCTTTGGGAAAATACTGTGGAACTAAAATTCCCGAAAACGTTCGTTCAAGTCACCGTAATCGTTATATGTGGGTTGAGTTCTACTCTGCCACGGATTATGCGGGTAGAAAACCACACAGAGGATTCAAAGCCACCTTCAAGGCCGTATCAAGTTCAGGTTGTCTACCTTTGTTTTAAAAATTAGAGGTTGAATCTGTTGTAGCACGTCTCATGCACCGTCAACACGACTATTTTTTCAACGCCACGTGGAAGCGACCCTAGCTTCAGATTACTCTGCTTGTTTGACTTTTGTTTCTCTTTTTCTCTTTAGAGTCTCCTACTTGGATGACACCCATTATTGTAACTGTCACAGTGTTTGTTGTACTGATATTCCTTTCCGTTTGCTTGGCTAAACTAATTAAAAGGCGAAACAGAGAGGCAGCGGAGAGGTTTCCAGTGGCTATAGTATCACGCCGTACTCCATCTGAACCTGTTGACACCACAACCCCTCAAGTAAGTCACGCTCCAGTTTCAACAAACGCAGGTATACCACCCCCAGATTACCCATACCCGTTAGAATCGCCACCACCCTACCCGGGTAAGGAACAGATTCCACAGTTTCCACCTCCAGGACAGTCATATCCATGGCAACAAAGTACACCGGCTGAAGAATCCGTTACCCATGAGAATTAGTGACGTTCCTTTGACGATTTTAATCCTGTTTTGCGCTCGCCAGATATGTTGAAGCTCTAAAGTAAGATTAAGATTAAGCGTCAGCTGGGCAGAGAGACTTACTGGGCTCAGCTGTATAAAGGGCGGATAAAACTATCCAACGGATAAATCGCCATCCAGCAGATAAGTGAAAGCAAAACGTATGGCCTCATCCACCGGATCGAGATTTATCCTGCAGATAACGTTATCCGACCTTCGAACGTCCGGGGTCAGCTCTATTTGGTCTATTTCTCTTTCTCGTGCTTGCATTTACTTCCTTTCGGTTCTCACCCACTTTTCCTGTGCTAATGCTTAAGGAAAAGTAAAAACAAGCACGCTATACATGTCATATCGGATCATTATCATTATCTACCTGTAATCGGTGTTTTCATACACCCGATGGGGCAATCGGCAAAGACTGCTATCTCAGCCGTTGTCTGTCCCTTCGATTTCGCTGACAGTCCTGATCGGCGAATTAAAATCTCCAGTGGAGACAATGGAGTTGGTTTGTCAAGCTATATCATCTGATTACAAAAGTAGTTTTAGGGATTTTGGTTATTATGAATTATAGCGTAAAAAATGCAAAACTTACCAAACGGATAAAGAGAAAATAGATTATGGTTGAAGTAAAATAGCAACGACACTGACAGTTTATTTTAATTAAAGCAATCATATCAGGGATTTGATTAACTCAAACCTGAATTAAGTAACAAGTTAGAATTATTATCTCCACAGTTTTGCTTATTTTTCAATGACCCTCTTTGATTTGTCCCTCAACGGATTATTTCAACAGCTGCACATACGCTACACAAGGGTGGCCATATGAAAAAGGCCTAAATAAACACTTAAATAAACACTTAAAGTGTGACAGAGGGTTCTTACGGAAAACAAAGAGATTGTCACATTAGGCCATTCTTGTTGACTTAACTTGATTCAGTTGTGCTTTGACAACAGTTGTTGCTTACATAATAGTATTAGTTTCAATCTGCTATAGAAGTAAAGAGAAACACAAGGGGCCGGTTATTTACACAAGGTCTGACCCAAACCGCTGTTTTACGCAATCAGAGGGCCTTTCGTAATCTTTGTGGGAGGGTTGTTTTTATTAAAAAAATACCCGTTATTGCTAGCTTTCGGCCCTCTTGACACTGTTCACAAACCGATTGTTCAGATAAAAGATTCGGCATAATTCAAGATAGTTTAGAACGCGGTTTTGTTAAACCTCGGCTAAACTTTGTTGAAACTGAATAACCGGCCCGAAGAGTTGTAATCACCAGCTTCCTTCACTGTATCCGATGCAAATATTCGGGTATAGCGAGTTCCTTAGTTGAAAAAGACATATTCTTAAACATGATAAAAACTAGCGATGAAAAGGAAAGACGTTTCGACCTCTTCGATTTCCTTTATCAGGGTCTATTAAAATATGACAAGTTATGTTTACGAACAATTGTCGTGTAAATATAATGCTATTAAAAACAGATGAGAATGCAAGAGGCATTACGGTTTGTTAAAATTGTATAATTACAACTAATCAAAATATTTATAAGGTACAAGAATAGTGAAATATAATTTTGCGGTGCTTGAGCTACACTGTTTGCTTAGCGGTGGTTAAAAAGCATGGCTAAACTGCTGAATACCCTGCCACTCATTTACATATCATTGAATAAGAATAGCATCCATTGTGTTATGCCTCGTTCTTGAAGCCTCGCGACACATGTAAATGAGGTGGACCAAAGTGGCAGGGTATTTTGCAGTTACTCCAAAAGCATTTCAAAAATAAGACAGACAAGGTTGTTCTCAAACTTCGCTTGATGTTCCCCGGCTCCATGCCATGTCGTTTTCTGAGCTGGTCTCCAATCACCGACCCTTTGTGTTCCTGAATAATTTGGCATGAGTATTTGACAAAGCCAGCATCATATGCATCACACAGGTCATATCAACCTGTTGCTGACTCACAAGGGGTGGCAGCGGAAAATTTTCCTTAAACTGGAAAAGTACGCAAATGAGTGAAACTTTGAATGCACGGTTGGGCATTGTTTTCAACAGCGCCCGTAAAAAATATATACGATAAGCTAATAACGGTACGGTGCCCGTCGGCAACTGTTTCTGAATATTTCCAGACCTTTTCTCAGTTGCGCTACCCGGAAAAACTTGTGCAATCTACCATTCATCATTTTATTGATATAATGATATCAGATGCATCTCGTGCTCAAGCGACTGAGAAGTAAGAAGTTCCCAGAATCGTGTTTTCCCTACAAGGAACATTGAGAAGTCGGCAAACTCGGAAAGAAGACGACTTGTAAATCTCAATTGCAAGATGAACACAGAAATCAGCCCGGTTAAGACAAGTCGAAACTGAGATAAAGAACGAGATCAGATTGAAGGAAGAGGAACCGCTCTTTGTGTGTCAGCAATCTGTTGTTTATTTTTCTTTTTTCATGCGTGATCTGTATGATGCACTTTATTTTCGGATACACATGACAGTACTTAAATCAACGCATTGAGGATCACAAACGGGATCGGCGATCGGAGACCATCTCATAAAGGAGCATGACATGGAACCGGACGACTGACATCTCACGGAGTTTGAACATCCTAGGAAATTGCCAAAACAAACTTGAGTGTCTTATTTTTGATATGCTTTTTACCAAAGAACTGAAACTACTGCTAAACAAACAATGTAACTCAATCCGTGCGAAGTTATCATTTTAGACTATTCTTTAAACTTTAAGAGCCGGTTACTGAATGACACTAGTTCTAAGCCAAACGGCGGTTTTACGTGACAAGTGGGCCTTAAATATTCTCTAGAAGAGAGTTGTTTTTATTAAATAATGTTGAATAATAATTTAGCTTTCGACCCTCACCTAAAAGAATCAGCCAAATTAAAGATAGGTTAGATTGCAGTTTTGTCAAACAACGGCCAAACTTTGTTTAAATAACCGGCCCAAAGATTTCAATCGTTTGCAATTAATATACGATTTGACACATAGTTATGTTTGTTACGCTCTTATTCGTTTTGAAACTATTTGATTTTTCTGCTAATTTTTTATAATTTTGCATTTTACTTTGAATTTTCTTAGGTTTGACGAAAGAGAAGGGGAATGGCATCTTTGTTGTAATTGAAAAAATGAAATGTGCAAAATATAGCTTCAATCTAACCTATAATCAAGAAAGTGCCAAACTCTCTCTTTTAAATACATTCACTTCCCTTTTGTGTTCGTTTTATGCGTTTGTTTGTTTGTTTGTTTGGGTTTTTTTTTTGCAATCTTTAAAGATCATGCGCCCATACCCAGTTTGTTTTTCCAGCTCGAGGAAACATCCCTGGGCATCCATCTATTTTTGAATTCTTGTTTACCCATTTCATACCGCGTTAGCATATGGTCACATGATGAATGAGTTACCGGGATATCTATTCCGGGGGGGAGGGTGTCACGATGCTAGACACTTGGAATCTTCGGCTCGCTGTCTAAAGTTACGATGTCGCGTCCTGTATTTGCTGCAAAGAAGCTTAGGGCACGGTTTTTCAAAAACCAGTATGGTAAATTCGTTAATTACTCTTGAAGTTTATCCAGAATTTTGCTTACAGTTTGTTATAATTTGGCGATTCATATCTTAAAGAGAACAACGTTTGTCTAGAAAATAGCGACATTAACCTCCTAGTATCATCAACAAACTATCCAAAGCCCTGGTGTTTCGAAATTAATAACCCTGGTTAATCCACAAAGTTACAATGTTGTGCGTCCAAGTTATGTTGGATGAGTTTTCTTTGTTTCAGTCTTACACTTTTACGCATATGTGACAATATTAAATCGTTTGGTTGGAGCTGTAGTGAACCTCCCTCAAGCAAGTTTCGCTTTCAAAGATCTTGACACGTCTCAACACAAAAAAGCAATACAAACTTAGACTATTTTACTTTTAACCAGTCAATAAAGTTGAAGTTCTCACTGTATCGAGCAATATGAGTTTGCTTCACGTGGATCGCACATTGTACTCCTCACCCCCTACCCACTATCACCTATTCTCACCCCTCACCCCCTAAGTTACACCCCCGTAAAAGAGAGTGAAGAGTTGCCTTCAATCGGATCCTTGTGTTTGCGCAAAGATTTCTGGGATCGTCACAAGGCAAACATTGCAACTCGCTGGAAAGATGTCTGTGAAAGGTTGTTTTGACGTCCAAAAAAACAATTTTGGAGAGAGATTATTGCTTTTTATCAGTAATGGATTTGGGTGATGTTGATTCAAGGAAAGCGTAAGTTTTTGTTTCAACAACCATGAAATATGTTAAGGAAAATTTACCGATTAACTTTTCTCCATGCCCATGTTTTATTGTGAAATTGACATCGCGTAATGGTCTCGAAATTTAGAAATATTAGCTATAAATCGCCACGAAATAACTCAACAAAACCTTTTCCTCCTGGCTTGGTAATATAAAAGAGTGCTACAACTGCTCCCGGTCTTGTTCACCGCCTTATTAAAACTGATGGACAAATCATAACCCTTTACAATATCGATAATGTACTCTCCTGTATGATTATGGAGAAAGGCAAAGACTTGGTAATGGCATATTGAGTCGGCTAAAAATAATCAGTTGTTCTTCGGTTTGTTGATAGCCTTTATAAGCGAGACAAAAGTATTCCAACTAAGGGGTAGTGTCTCCTGAATAATGTTTGCACACCCTTTAAGAACTACTTCGAAAGGCTGGTTCATTCTAAGGCCACTAGGAATAACGGTATATCAGTGAAATTACCCAAAGTTCGTTTAGAATTTGGTAAAAAGAGCTTCTATTACCAAGGAGCAAAGACTTTCAACA
Organism: Pocillopora verrucosa; assembly: GCF_036669915.1. Lineage (NCBI taxonomy): Eukaryota > Metazoa > Cnidaria > Anthozoa > Scleractinia > Pocilloporidae > Pocillopora > Pocillopora verrucosa. Next base: position 21,315,890 of record NC_089325.1, on the reverse strand, counting down.
ACCTGCCTGCTGAACTAAGGTCGTTAGATTCGAGACTGAAATTTAAGAACAAATTGCGAGATTATTTTAGTTAAATTCTATCTAAACGTGGTTATAGGTATCCTTTTCAGAGCATTTTTATTTAATTTTTAATTTTTTTTTTTTTCATTTTATTGTATGCTTTTCTAGACCTTAAGATCAATGATTATATCTTGTTAAATTTTATTTTATTTATTTATTTATTATTTTTGACAGGACCCCAAGGACAACAGTGTTACACACTGATGGGTTTTTCAATCCTGTATAAAAATTCGTTATTATTATTATTATTATAGAAAAGCTAGCAAATTCTTCAGCCGATCGCACTTCATTAGAAGTCATATCTAAAAGATACAACTAAATTCTTGAATGGTACAGACAAACACACGATTCAACAAGAGGACTCCTGTAATATTTAATAATTCTGAAACACAAAGATAACTACAATTTTATATGATTCGCGACGACATTCCGATCATACTTGAGGCGTGGTGTTACAATATGAAAGTTGCGAAATGAAACCGAAACTAAAGTAAGACAGAAATCTACAATTAGAAATCAGAAACCGGGAAGAAAAATACAAATAATATAAAGCTATTGTACCTGAGGGGTAGATCCTCGTGCATGAAATAAAGTTAAATCAAAATTACTATGGGTACGCGTGTCAATTTGGAAATAGCGAAGATATGACTTAAAATCAAATGCGAGTGAGTTATGTAGTAAAATGCAAGCGTGTTTGATCAGCAGTCTTGCCTATTTCAATCATCGAAGAATCAAAGCACAGAGCTTTAAAGAAAAAGGAAGTTTCACAAATATGCCACAAGCTGTGGGCATAAACATTGTATGCCCTTCCCCCTCCCCACTCCACCCTAATGATAACATACAATAAAACCGTGTGTGTCTATCAATACTTGGCAACTGCACGTATTACGGAGTCATTGAGGACAGTCAATCCCAATTTACACAGGAGCATGAATTAAGCCGTTTATAAAACAAATAAATATTTTTTTGATGTCTCTGAGGTCGTGTGACTCGTACCTTGAGCTAAATTATGATCCCGACCATACCCATCCTATTCCCTATTCCGCCTTCGAAACGGAGCATATCTCGGTCTCGCCTTCTTATTCTCATCCTGCATCTCACCTTTGAAATTTCTCATATCGCACATCCTGCCTCGATTTTAAACCTCATCCCGCATACTGCCAAATCTATGTTGGAACCCTCCGGATAGCAATTTATTCCTTGGATAGCGTCATCCGCCGCCCTTTGAACTACTGATCACAGTTGTTGAGACACGATTCCATAATTTCTGTGGCTCTAGATAAAATAATAGATAGAAAAACTTGAACCAAATGACGTTACAGAGCAAGAAACATCTTGGCCGACTTTAAATAACAGCGTGTTCTCTATAACCACTGCGAATCTAACTGACTAGATTTATGTGGCATTAATTTCTAGAGGCGGAATGAAAGATATCAAATTGTCACCGGAAAGAGGGGTTGGGCAAAGTGGAAGCTAAACATTTCCTGCGTTGTTAATCACTTGGTTTATATTTGTTTCAGAGCGCTTTGGAATGATCAGTTCAAGAATGTTTCGCATTCATCTAGTCATTGGGTGTTTTAATGTGCTGTGTTTTGGACAAGACATTCCTCAAGGTAACTATCCTCGGTGGTGCAGGTCATGTCAACTTTCGCGTCGAACCGAAACCGCCAATTTCTTTCCTTTCGCCTGATTATTTGCTCCTGAGTCTCCTGGATCATGATCAAACGACATCCGAACCATATTACATACTAGTTCTGATCAAAATGTATCGATCTATGTTCGGTTCGTTTTCTCTCAAAGTATTGGAGATTTGCAAATAGTTACTACAGTGATTAAAGGACCACAAAGACTACAATGTTTCTCTAAGCAACGGAGGGAAAAACTTTTAAATCACGCGCTTCTCCAAGTTGCTTTGATATGTCTTAGAACCGTAGGCTTAAAGAAGTACAGTTTCAATAACATAGCGAGTAAAGCTCTATGCCAACGGGTGTATAAGTGGGTAAGAAAGAAACACTAGTTCAAAGTGCACTCACGAACCGTGCCGGAAACTGTAAAGTTGGTTCGGAAGGCGAGGATTGCTGGTTCGATTGCTTGGTAACATACCTTGTTTTTTTCTTCGAAAATTCCTTTTCACCTATTTTTTTCTTTTTTTTGTTTTTCTTCCAAACGATATAATGGACTAGACTTTTAAAACGTATTACGCGATGGTGCGATTTCGTGTAAGAGCCCTCCAATCGCGCTAGATGGCGAACACACAATTCGGAGAAAATCGGACTGTAAACTTTGACTTTGTTCAATTTTGCTTGTTAGAACCACCGACTCTTATAACTAATCACAGAGAAACGCTTTCCGACCTAACGATAACTGGCCAGGGTATCCAAAACTTCAAAAACGGGCTTGCACCCACTTTCATCAACAAAATTCCAAATTTAGTGAAATAGAAGCCGAACAAGGTCAAATTACAGCCACCTAAAATGTCCATACCTGTGGCCAAAAAAGGAAGTGGCGAGGGTCCTTAAAACATTTATTTGTGATTCAAAATTTCCTTTTTAATGTTATCATTTTTTTCGCCTCTTCCAGTGTCAGGGAGTGAGTCACTGATAAAATGGCGTCTCTAATGAATACATCAAACCCGGGAGGGTCAGGAAACAGGAAATCATTGATCGTCTGGGGTTTTATTATTAGCCACCACTGCACAAACTGTTTGTAAACACTTTCCGGGTGCTTCACTTCCTCTTTACCATTCTTAAAAATGGCCTAGGGGTTTATGTTAACATATCACGCGGCGTGCTTCAATAATTTGTCAGTTTGCTTGTGGGAAACAACAGCCTAGAATCTGCAGACCAACCAAACGCGTGCATGTTTCCGTAAATGGGCACACGATCAAAGGCCCTACGTAGAAATAGACAAAGAGAGATGCTTAATTTTAAGGCTGCTCGTGGGGTTAGTAAGAATTTTGTCTTTCACTAACGTGGTTTCAGAAACAAAAGAACAACCGGAATAATGAAAAAAAAGAGGGCAATCAGTCAAACGCTCCGTATTTTCCTTTCTTTTCTGATTAGCGACCACACGAATGCTACCCTTGGTTAGTTTTCGAATAGAGTTGCAGAACACATTGCATACATATATAGATATAATTATGTTAATTTTATTCTTATCTTAAAATTATCTTAACTTGACGCGAAAGAAACCCAAAACCCAAGCAGGCGACAGGGAATAATTAGACAAAGCCACTATATTGCTTTTAATTCAAATTATTGAAGAATGAAACAAACTTGCTTTTTACTGACCAAACTAATGACCCTATACACTGGCAAAGCAAAATCGTACCGGCCTATCCAACTTCTTGCATGCAACATTCCCCGCTCAGTTATTATGGATTTAACTGCAAAATGTCGAAAAGAAAAAAATCAAACTAGCGCCGAATTATACAATTCAGCCTTTTCCCACAAAAACAGCACTCCTGGTATCCTTTTGCAATCCATTAAGCCATTCATATTAGGCAAATCACATGATAATATCATTAATCCAAACAACAAAAACGTTTAAAAAGAAAAGTATATATAAAAGGTACTCTCTTTAATTATCAGACTTCTACTCTATTATATTTTGGTAACTCTCCTGTCTTTCATTTTACTTTCTTTTTAAAGATTGTTTTTCACCTTTGGGAATGGAAGATGGAGGTATCAGAGATACAGATATTCGTGCTACGTCTTCTTTGAATGCAAGTGCTAGTGCTATTCATGGTAGACTGAATCATATAGGAGGCTATGGGGGGTGGTGCCCTGATCAGCAGCCGTATTATATTGGTCCTATCCATAAGGAGTTTATTCAAGTCGAATTTCCCAGGCCCTTTCGAATTAAAGGTATAATAACACAGCCCCGCGCTCGAGGTGTGGAAGGGATTCGGAAGTTCTTGGTTTCGTACAGACAAGATCAAGAAAACAATGAAAAGCTTGTTTGGTTGTATGATGGAAGATCACACAAGCTTAGGGTAAGTCATTTCAAGGACCTTCATAAGGATGTTTTCTACGAGCAGCCTTAGCTCGCTAATCAATAACGATTCTTCTATTCATCGACGCTCTTAAAGAACGATACTATTTCGCAACGGTCAAATTGCAGAGATTGCACGGAAATTAACCTCTAAGATTGATGGAGTTCCTTCAGTCTTTAGTTGGAGTGGATTTCCCAAGTTATGCTATTGCCACGGATATCAAACTGTTTTCTCATTCAGGATCGGAGTCGGTGATCTCTCCATGTGTTCGAAATTTTAGCGTGAGAGCGACCAGGGGCGCTTTCCATTCGACCAAAATTTTCGAGATTTCCGGTCTGAAATCGAATGGAACGGGAAAAGCTCCGGGATAAGTTTTCGAAAAGTTAGGAAAACGTTTTGAGTGTGCCCTCTTGGATAGAATTTCCGGAATTATCGAAACCAAAGTGTGTGTTCCATCCGCGACAGATGTCGGGTGCAGTCTTTCTGCCGAACCTGAATTCACGTGGATACATGGGAACAACAACAACTCGCACGTTTCCCTGGTCATCCGCAGGTGGTTCTCGAACTTCACCAGAAAATAGAGAGGAATTGTAACTTCGAAGAACCCATCGACGCGACTATGCACAAACTATTTGCATAGTAACCAGATACTTCACATAGGTGGCTTCCGACCGATCAACCAAATAAGGTGTGAATTAGTCGAACGGATGTGTCTTTTTCCGGAGGCGTCAATCTATTGTGCATTTACTTATAGAACCGATCAGAAATGTGAAAAATCTCACAAAAGCATTCTTAACCTTTGGCATTTCAAAACTCACGTTCAACTTAAAAACTTCTTTTCAGAGTACCCTTGTAAACACTAGTTGAAATGGATTCACACCGAAATACGGGTATTCTAAGCACCCAAGCATCTCTATTGTTTGAACCTTAGGCATTTCAAAACTCGCGTTCAACCTAAAAACTTCTTTTCCGAGTACCCTCGTGTAAGCACCAGGTGAAATGGATTCACAATGAAATACGGGTATTCTAAGCACCCAAGCATCTCGATTGTTTCGGGTAATAAACCTTTGGCATTTCAAAACTCGCGTTCAACTAAAAAACTTCTTTTCAGAGTACCCTTGTGAACATCAGGTGAAACGGATTCACACCGAAATACGGGTATTCTAAGCACCCAAGCATCTTGGTTGTTTACGGGTAGCGAAATGCGGCATTCCAAGCAGCGAGATTTATCGCACGTCATCGTATGGCTCCAGACAGAAATCATCAGGCACACAACCATACCTTAACGCCAAATTGATCCGGCCAGCGAATAGAATTTCTTTCTCGCGAAGTAATGCATAATTAAGACCTTACATTCAAGAAAGAACGATAACCCCTTTTTGCCGATAACGCAGAATACACTCATACCTGCGCACGGACATTTGGCGGGATTAAGTTCCAGCGCTTACCTGATGTCTGGGACGTAAGTGAAATGATATTTCATACTTAAAGAGCTCCTTAGTATGGACGCAAGAAATGTGTTATCAAAATATCAACCCAATCGTTTCAAGCGTTAAATGATACTCCAGTATCTCCAGAACATAGTGCAGTCAAAATCTCTCTCGAAAACAAGGTCCTCGCCTCGCGGCCCACCGGCCCCATGCTGACTCAGAGCCAAAGGTGTTATCAGAGTGGAATATTAGTTAGCTGAAACAATTTAACTTTGGTATTGTCGTGGCAGAACAGACAATCGCTCTCTGTGTCACAACCAATAAATCTGTAGATACAATAACTGTTGCTTGATAGTCATATCACGCGGTCTAAACAGGTTATCCTCAAATGTCACAACACGTTAAGGCTTAGCTAAGCCGTTCTTGTCGCTGAATCATTCTACAATTGTGGAAATTAGCATTCATGCTATGATAACGTAATTATTTCCAAAGAGAAAATTATGCGAAGGAGTCCTAAATTTACGTAGCACTCCTAACGAGCAAGGCGCACGGATACATGCGCCTGTTTATATTTACGGTGGCTTCATAGGATTTTCGGTGAACGTTAGTGCGCGCGCCAGCGTATTGTTTTTCTAGACAGTTTTTCACGTTTTCGCTTTTCTATGTTATTAAAAGCTATCAAAAGGCGATGAGCAAGGTTCGGACTATCAATCGTTGGCCGTAGTAAATGTTAAGAAAATTATTTTCGCTATTAAGCTAAGGCTCCACGAAGGGAGGCGCTCGCAAGTGACAATTTGGCTTTACCTTTGATTTTCTTCAATTATCTCCGGTGAAATCTCTCATAATTTTAACATGTTGTGAAAATTGTCCTGCCGATCATTTAAAAGCCGCAAGAAATAGAAGATACAAAGTGAGTTTTCTCGCTGTTCGCAATTTTGTGTTTTCTTCGTCTATCTCAATTTGGTTCTATGAATTTTTTTAATTAACAGGCACAAGAAAGGTCACAAATATGTTTAACGGTTCAGCAAATCTTAGGATATTCCATTGAAGTAAACGCAATAAATTTTACTCGAAAGATCCCTATTTTCTATGTCGCAAAACATTATGTAATGGAATAGAAATTCGCTAAGATCGGTATTTGAGCATGCGTAGAATTTCGAATTGCGGACCACGAGTATTCGATTGACATGTTTATTTCGGACTTGCGAAATTCTTGGACACTACTGGAAATCAGTGGCCCTGTATTCTATAGTTGCTCCGTGCAAGATAATGAGGTACATATCTTTAAGCCATTCATTTCGAGGAATCCTTGCAAGCCTCATCCAAATGCAGCATTATGGCAAATATAATTCTCATAGTACGTGTCACTCGGTTATTATTGTTGTAAAAAATAAAAATTGTTCATATTTACCTCGCTTATAAAATTAACATTCCTTGAGGCCTTGTGCAAATGTTTGTATGTCAACCACTCGAGTTCCTTGTAGATTTTTAGCTGCCGTCTGTTGGTGAAAAGCAGAGCCACCTTTGAGACCTGAACTTCACGATCGATCAAAACAATAATGTTTATCTTCCGGGGATGGAAAAAAGCAAATATCCTGAATATTCTAGGTTACTTAACTGAGATGACCTTAGAGCCCGTTTGTAGGTACTTTTTTCATTATTTCTGAGGTCTTCTCGAAGCGACCGAACGCGGCGCGGGTGTTGTGTAAGCCTTTTTCAGGCGTAAAAGACATAGAAATACATCGAGAGTCGTTGCTGGAATCCCCAGAGTCCATAATGTGGATAATTATTGTTTACACACCTCTTCTCACGATTGAAGCCAAACACCTCACTTTCACTTGCTAAATGAGTCCCTTCGCTTAACATTGACAAGCCAATGGATCATTTTACGCTTCCCTGGTGAGAATTTTTTCCTTGAGCAAAGCTTGTCATGTATTCTGGAAATAGTTCTGTTACGTGTAAGAGATTGAGAGGGTTAGTTTTAGTGAGACGTCGACATTTCGACTTGTTCAAACTTGTGAGCAAACAAATTTCGATTTCAGGGGTACGTTTAAGGAAACCGTGGTGCGGTGGGGGCATTGCCACATCTTTGGTTTCATTATGTAAACTTCGTTTTTAACAAAGAAGTTTTGGCCCTGAGGAAAGCCGTAACAGCGTAAATTACGTTACATCAATTTACCTATGTCCGATATTGCCAATTAGCTTCTGACAAGTCACTCACCTCTCACGCCACCCCGTCAGGTTGAAGAATGATTGGCAAATCATTCACCATTCTCAATCGAGCTCGTTTGTCGAAATTTTCAAGTCAGTAAATGCTTAAGGTGTTTATATAATAAGTAAAATAGTAATGGGTTGCTTTTAAAGTATACTGATGAAATTTCTTTTCTCGTATTCAACTCAATATCTCACGAGTATGGCCAGCTCACCCGTGCGATATTTGGTTGAACACTTGAGGGAAAAGTCCATATCTACGCACGCCGATGCATTATTCTCTATTTAATCAAATGAGTTTATAATATGAATTGGCGTCCGTAACGAAATTTTAAAGCCGACGTTTCGAGCGTTGGCTCTTCGTTAGAGCGAATCCTTTCAGAACAACAACAGAACACTTCACTACCTACCGTGAAAATTATGAAACAAGGCTTTTATCGAATCGCGTGTAAGGTTTCCGAAATAAAAAAAAATATCGCTTGAGGAGTATCACCGGATATTTCCCGGTGTAACTGAAACCACGTGGGTCTCGAGATGTATTTAGAAAAATTGAATGGTGAGCAAGCGAAAATGTTTTATGGCTTATTCATGGCTTATAGTTGGGCATCATGCACTGTTGTTGTTTATAAAATAATTCAAATAGTATGCGCGCTCTGTTGGCCATAAAACCATTTTGCATGAGCGTATATAAACACGGTTTTCGTTCCTCTTTCATTAGTTAGTTTATAAAAAAATTTTTGGTAAAATGGTTTCCGTGTTTACGTAGCCCGACGTAAACACTTGGGAGGTTGGGAGAACACTCGATAAGCTGGAAAACAACTACGCTTCTCGTCGTGGTTTCCTTCGCTTATTTCGTGTTCTCCCAACCTCCCGCGTGTTTACATCAGGCTATGTAAACACGGAAACCATTTTACATTTCTTCAATATGTCTCAGGTCTTTGAAGGAAATAGCCTCTCGGAGTTGAAACCTCCACTTGTAGCTGACGGAATAAGAATTATACCTGAAATATTTCCTCGCAGACAGGTGTGCCTCAGGTTTGAGCTTCTTGGCTGTAAAATTGAAAGCGGTAAGCTTTTAACTTCCACTTAATAAAAATAATAATATAAATGATTTATAAGTGTTGTTTCTACAGAATATCCAACAGTGCTTTACAAGACTTGAAATTGAATAATAAGATTTATAAGTTACATGATATCATAACTTCTATAGAAGAAAAAAAATCAATTGCTTGAGGCAAGCCATCTGATATTCAATAGAAATTTTTTTCCATTAAAGTGATTCATCAGACAAAAAATGTTATGAAACGATTTTTTAAAAACTCTCCTTGAACGTTCCTCACCAATGTCGGTTTGGAAAACTACAACCAAAAAAGAACAGGTCACTGTACCTGCTTTAGGGGTATGGTGAGCAATCTCACTGTATTTATTCATGTCCATATATCAGACATGGTTTGGTGCTACTCCGGTTTAAAGATTAAATGAATGTAACTGAGAAGTTCCAATTCATAGACTCACGTTTCGACACTCCTGTCTAATGCTTTCATCAGGGGTGATGAAGGCACCAGACAGGAGTATCGAAACGTGAGTCTATGAATTGGAACTTCTCAGTTACATTCATTTAATCTTTAAACCGGAGTAACCGAGAAGTTACAATTTATAGACCAAACGTTTCGACACTCCTGTCTAATGCCTTCATCAGGGGTGATGAAGGCACCAGACAGGAGTATCGAAACGTTTGGTCTATAAATTGTAACTTCTCGGTTACATCCATTAAATCTTTAAACCAGACTAGGATCAAACCATAATAAAGGGGTAAGTTTCTAGAGAAACTGTGGTGCTGCGTCGGTGGGAGAGTATAGCAGGTAATTTAGTGTTAACAACTGGGTTGAAAACGTAAATTAGCCACCGTAAAGGGTAAAAAAGCTGACGTTTCGAGCGTTAGCCCTTCGTCAATCGCTCCGACGAAGGGCTAACGCTCGAAACGTCAGCTTTTTTACCCTTTACGGTGGCTAATTTACGTTTTCAACCCAGTTGTTAACACTAAATTACCTGCTAGGATCAAACCATGTCTGATTGTCCACCTGGTTGGCATGTGAACTTTGATATGTCTATATATGTTATTCACTAGGAACAAATTATCACGAGTTTATCACGAAATCTCATTTCCTGAATAGTTACTGTCATTGTTAAATGAAAGCCTAACATGACATTTCCACTTATTACTTAATTAGCGATTGTCACGTACGAGATGCTTCAAGGTAACTCCCTGGACGGGAGATACAACTTCACTGATTCAAGCTATGATGGTTTGACTGAAGGCCGCTTTCTTTTCTCTGGATTGGGAATGCTTACTGATGGACGATTGGCTAGTGAAAATCTTACAGTAAATAATGGATTGGGTTGGATTGGCTGGAATATGAAAGAGACCCCTAAACCTTACATAATATTTGATTTTTTGAACAAAAGAATCTTCACTTCAGCTACTTTCCATTGTAACGTCAAAGACCAGACACACATCAAGTTGTTTTCCAGAGTTGAAATGAGGTTTGATAAGACAATTTCAAAAGGTTCTCCACCTGATCTCATGCAAGAACTCAAGGAAATTTCCATTCCATCATCATCACCATCGATAAACCGCAATGTTACAGTTGACCTGTGCCGCCGTGTCGGGAAGTCTGTAAGGTTCAACTTTACCTACAGAGGACAATGGATATTAATCAGCGAAGTTATCTTCAACTCAGGTAAGTTAACAGATCTCTAAAAGAAAATTATCATTCCTGGTTCTGTGGCATTTCGCCAACCCTTACAGGTTTTTTCCCCTAAATTTTCGAGGGAAGCCTCTGCAGCTTTGTTATCTGTTCTTTTCACCGTCTGGTCGAGATCGCTTTCAGAAAAACGGTTTCTTCGGTAATGTGGTTTGACACCACAAGCAGCAAAAGTAAATCAACATTTCATGATTTATGTTAATGATTTTTTTTTTGTTTTTCATTTATTTAATTATTAATTTTTTGATGTGGAAATGCAATAAATAGTATGTGAAATTAGTTAATAGTCAATTTCCATTGCATTGGTTGGAAAAAAAATTAAATTCAGTTTTCAATTCGTATACTTTGGCTAAATTATTACCTCATTATGGTTAAAATGATTCTTTAAGGGGTGTCTAATAAAGGTAACATGGCAGTGAACTGCGTTTAGCAGTCCTGTCCTACTATACTGCGTGTGATTATGTGATTGGTTCGATAATTATTATTAGACTTGCAGACTTGGTCAATCTTTATTTCATTGAGATGTATTTATTCAAATAAAGTAATGCCTATCTTTTATTGTTACAGAGCCACTGGGAGAAAGGTCTCCTCCAGCAGTTTATTGTGTTCCAAGTACTACACACCCTCGATACACAAGTAGTACCTCGGAATACAGCGCAAGTGCTATTAGTAGCACCACATCAACTGGAAGTGAGACATACGAAAATGATTTTATTGTTTACCTTCATAATTCTCGTGCTAATTCTGTTGTATCCCCAGTGTCGGTGTTTCAACTGCCCAAAAACCTTTCCAAAAGCTATATACGGCATACGAATTAAAAAAAATACTCATATCTACCTGACTTTTCCAGAGATAGAAAAACAACCAGCTCATCTGAAACCGTATGGCACGTAGTGCTTTATCATAAAAGAATCAAACACTAAATCGACCAATCGGTCAGTTCATCAAGCGTGTTAACAAATAACCAGTCCGTTATCTAGTTACACGGTCTTTCCGTTAGTCAGTTAGTCTGTCTATCGGTCGGTCGGTTAAATAGTCAGTCGGCGTGTGCTACGACCAACTAAGCTGCTATCATCTTCTACGGAGCGACTACTGCTATTACAGAAAAGAAGCCTGAAAATTATTTTCTGTACTTGGTAAAATTGCAGCTCATCTGCGAGGAACATTGTTTTACTTGATTTTCATCCGCAGGTCAAATGAAATTTTTTTCATTTGGATGATGAAAAGATTTTAAGTAATTGAGCAGATTATACAAAAAGTAACGATCTGTTTTCAATCAGTTGTAAAATGTTGGTGCAGCCATATAGAGCAAGTCATCGTTTGTGTAGCGAGCTCTATTAATGAGTCTTTTTTTTTTAGCCACCGTTGCTCCATCGGCCGAGGGACCTGATTGGGTGATATTAATCTCATCTCTGACAGTGCTCTTCGTCATTTTAGTAATCCTCGGTATTGCTTGGTCATTCCGACGGAAGAGACGCCAGAAAAAAGGTAATACATACATCATAATCTGCAAATTCTTTTTCAATAAATGGATTGCAAGAGAAAAATTCCATTCAATTCGGATGTTTAATTTATTTTAGAATACAATTTTGTAGTCAAAATTACCTTGAAGATATAAAATTATCTCTAACTTGCAAGGGTACTTTCAATCAAGTGTCTAAACTAATCCAGGATTGCGTCGTTTTGTTTTACTTCGCTACATTCATTATTCAAACGCAAAATGGGCCCTACACAAATCAATCCAATCAATTTGGACAGTTTACCGATTTCCCTTTCTTCTGGTGAGCCATTGTCACTGCTGTTGCTTTGCTTTCAAGACTTTCCGATGAACTGCGCTTCTTTGAAAGAAAGTTATGCTTTTGAATCTACATGACCACATTATCTCCCTTATTAATAATGGTTATACGAACGAGTAGAGTCCAGTTCGGTCTGTAATCATACGAGTGATTCACAAAATCAAAACTATGACGAAATTTGAGAAAGAAACTAAACATAAGTTATACGTTTTCATAAAAAACAGCAGTTAACTCGGCGAAATGCGAGGCAACGGCGCGCGCACATGAAGCAGTCTGTCCACTTACACACAGGCATGATGTGTTAACTGGCCCTTTAACTGTCCTATTACACTGTCTAAGTACAAGTATGACACGTACACTGTCCTATTAGTGCTCAAATCGGGCTGGTGATAGCCAATTACGTTCGAGAATTTTGTTATAGTTTTCATAAAGTATAGAATATATTAACAATGGAACGGGGTGCATGTTGCAATTCCACAAAAAACACTTCATTTTCGCAATTTGTGGTGACTATTCATTTTATTAATATCGAAATATTAATTTTTGTTTAAAAAATGATGTTATTCTTGTTTCTTTCGATCTTTCTCTTAGATGAGAGACCTAGAGTTGTGGAAAGGTATGACAATTTTTTGTATTGCTAATAGCATTGTCAATAATTGCCGACAAACTAGCACTCTGAACAAAGCCATGTAAGGATGGACTTGCTCCCCGAATGCACTGTTCTTGTCGAAAAAGATAAGTTACCTCAGGAACCAGTCGTCAAGGGTCAAGTCAAAAGATTTTGGCTGTGTCGCTAGAAAATTTACCTGATCCTCCAATAACACGCCGTAATATTCCTATAATCCACCAGGCAATAAATAATGACTGTTTCCTAAATATCATAAGCATTTCATGAATCAAATCAGACTTGTGAATGATAATTTAGGTATTGATCCTCGCACTGAAATTTTTAGTCGTTATTTACCCTTTAAGCGACCAGTCTGAAGAGAGTTTAACATTGGTTCCTGTGGGTGCTACCGGCCATCAGTTGGAACTTTCTGAAAGCAATAACCATCGTAACCAAGATACCGAAGAATCTCCCCGAGATGAATATGAAGAAATTAAGCTGTCTCCACCTGTGATGATGGTATGTTTATGTTTTCTAATAATCATAATAGCGAAGATTTCACTGATTTCGAGTAATTAACAGTTATTCATCACCGAGGCGGAAGCAAAGATCCAAAAACTTTATATAATCACTGAATACAAGAGATTATAATATCTTGTTTTAATGCATAATTATACTTAAAGATCTAAGTTAGTGTATGGTTGATATCGTGTCGATGGAACCTTGGTGAGGTGTCGGTGGAGTGTGGGTGACAAGTGGTGAAGGGTGATGATATGTCCGTGGATTGTTGTTGGCGTGACTGTGGAGTGTTGAGTCGGGGGAGCGTTCATGGCTTGTTAGCCATTATTGTTTATCTTTCACACATCCTTTTAACCAGGTAGATACTGCAGTATTTGTTGAACTCCTCAGCGTTTTCATGAAAGAGTTAAGGCTTAGAATCTGGACCCAGGACTTATCAAATTTTCATACGGCGTTGCCGTATGAAACTTTAATTAGTTCCCCACGGGGTCTTTGACCTCTTTTAAGAGAAGTGATAAGGTTATTGCCCTCGTTCACAAATCGGTTAATAAATATTGTATTGACTAAACACATTTTGTTTTTGTCTTTCCCGTAGGTGCCTAGCGACGGTGCCCAGACTCCTGTATATGCGCAAGCGTCAAGCGCTTGTTCCTACACCTACGCACACTCGTACACGCCAGTAGAGAAAAATAATGGGAAAGAACACGAGTACGTCAATCAAATAAAGACTTCGGACTACGCAAATACGTACATGCCTCTCACCAATCTTAAGAGGACAGCCGAAAATTCTTGTGCATATGCATCACTTTTGCCGTCTAAAGAGGAAAAGGGCGACAACCTTTAGGGCAACGGTGAATACACTATTCCATTTTTATAAGAACCTTTTTCATCAGGAAGTCCAGGGTCTAAACAAAATTTCAAGAACATACTAAGAACACACCCAGGCTGAGAGTCAGTAAAGAACATCTTTATTTTGCTCATTTTCTTTTCTTTGGCTGGAATATGCAGATGTGTACATGCCTCTCAGTAGCGATGCCGGCAATACTAACATGTCAGCTGACAATTCACGCGCGTATGCATTGCTTTTGAAGTCTGAAAAAGATGACAATAGCAGTGAATACGTTAATCAACTCCAGGCTTTGAGGCCGAGTTTCCCGAGACATGATGAAATTTAATCAGAGTTGGTGTAACTTTTTTCGTTTTACAGCCTCTCTGATTTTGTAGTTTTTTCTTTCTGTGATTTTCTTTTGATTAGGGTGATACCGTAAGTTTTGTAGAGAAATCCATAAATAATACTTATCGCCTTTCGGACAGCCTATCGACATCACAGATTGCACTAGTCTCGAGCGTTAAAAATAGCAGTTCCTGTGGGGTAATCTAGTGTTCCACCTAGTTTTTCCTTAGGCTTTTTGCGGCTTCTCCTAGAAACGAGCGTAAAAGAACGGGCAACTGGTGACCCAGTGATTTTAGCCGGGAGACGTCTTAGATTTATTGTCACTATTGCTTTTTAGTCAGTCTTTATGCGCCTTTTGTCAATTTTTTTTTTTCGGAAAATGAATCATTTTCATAAGTTGTAGCTTAACAATAACTTTTCCTTTACGGTTGATTGAGAGGAATTATTGTGTGAAACTTAAGTTTATTTCCTTTGTTTGGAAATAGCAAACAGTGAATAATTTTTTTACCAATCAGAATACATCCCCGAATTGAAATGCCTGGCCCTCTGTTTAATATTCAAGGAACAAAAAAGTATGACACATTGCAAAGAGATTAAAGACTACTCACTTATATTCAGATTTATGGCTGCTTTAGCACCACTTTCAAGGGAATTCGGAGCGATCAAATGATGCCTGATGTTCCCAGTCTTCTGCTCCCTAGGAATGGAGCTCCAGTGTAGTCACTTTCTGAAGATGATCACAAAAAATTCATATCTAAACTTTAGAGCCTACATTATTAATGAGTCTAGTGCCTTATTGTAGTCACCGATAATGTTCTGAGCTTCAGCAAGGCAGTGTTGCCTGAGGTCCAGGGCTTGATGCGACTGAACCACTTACAATGTATAACAAATAAATGATCATTTTGAATCAGTTTGAAGGTGCTTCCATGCAATTTTATAAGGTAACTATGAAGAACCAACAGTAAAAACCTGGTTTCATAACTGCGCGGTTAAAGTCCTGAGTTGAATCTAGAGACGCCAAAAGTTAATCACACCCCATATTTAGATGTCGCGGTAAAAACCGAATTAAAATGTTCCAAGCACATAGCATCAATTTCGAGATCTGGTAATAAAATCCAGGCTTGGTCATGTAGAATATTCTAAATTACCCGAAAAGAAAATATGTTGGCCATTGTATGATCCAAATTAAAATAACCTTGCACCTTTTGGGACCTGCACTAAAAGAAAACATCGAACAAGTCCAAAGAACCGAGAACCGTACTCTTTGAGAAACGTTGCGTGACATCTCAAAGAACGACTGCGAAGAACGCTAACTGACGAACAGTAGGAGAAGTTCACAGTCCTCGGTTTCAGTGACGCAGAATTTCTTAAGTTGCCGCTCACTATTTTACTAGCACGCTGCTGAAGACCTTGCCTCCTTGTGCCAAGTCGCTTGGAAACCGAATTATGAGTCACCACCTTTCAGTGTCTTCCCCACATCCCTCCCCCTTATCAACAAGGCCGCGCGCATATCGAGTAAAGCTTATGTTGGCACCAAGGACTCTCGACGTGTCCTTTTGTCTGTTCTCTGCTACCATTCTACTTACAGAAAAATTACTTCTATTCCCCTCTCTTCATCACTGTGCATGGCTGGGACTACTTATCGGTTCTTACTTGCCCCTTATAACTCTGGTAGACTCTAATTAAATCTGATCGGTTGACTACGAGCTCCATAGCACACGCTTTTATATAACGTTAGGCATGACCAAAGATGCTGGCCAACTGACCTTAAAAGATTAAAACTTGCTGTCAAAACAATATCCCAAATACTTTCACAAGAATGTAAAAAACTGATATTAACAGTCACCTAATCCTTCCGATCAAACAATCACTTTTTGACTTTCATAGCCAAAAAAATAACTTTCATGTGGGTCCAAGGCAAGGTCCGTGGACAAACTATGCACGTCCACTGAAGGAAGTTAATCGAGACAGTCACAATTTGGAAACTCATTGCAATAGCTTAGCTCTAAACAACTTTGAACTTTGAATTCAAATCTTAAATAATTGCCTAAGATAGTCAAATGACTGAAATCCTAATCCACTTACTGAATAATCTGCTACACTTATATTTTTCAGAAAAACGCGTATGTCGTTGTTTTGTTGCTCAATCGATGCCTTATACAAAACATTCAGTGCCGCTTAACAACCTTTCTGCAAAAGAACATAAATAAAACTATACAAGCATCCTTTTAAATTTCCTAATATTGGATAAAAAGTTGTCGAGCTTTTTAGCAATGCAGTCAGTTCAGCTTTTAAAGTCAAAGGCCTGCCTCACTCCACTCCCAAACAACGCAACTCATCATGAACTGACGAAATACTGCAATTATTCAAAGATGGACTATCAAGAGAAGGCAAAATTTAAGGTCAATAATCATCAGGATATTTTTGGGAGTCAGGTAAATTTGAAATGCAACTTAACTTGTCCACTCTGGAAAACGAACAAATTATTTTCTGTCCACACCATAAGTATCACAAGTTACAGAAACGTTTGAATGTACCGTTGAGCATGCTAGCAGTCAGGCTTGATAATCAACGGCGGGCTGGCGAGCATGCTCACCTTCCTCCGATCGAAGAGCAGACGCACTAAAACAGCAAAAAATCTAGCCTACCGTTTAAAGAAGACCTAATTAGTTCGCCATGGAATTCAAGAAGCTTTGACGTTTAGTTTTACGCAAAGATCTGTTTTCATTTTTCTTTTGGCTGTTCAGTCTAAAACGCCAGGGTGGCGTTTTCAAATCGGGAAGCACTTTTGAAAAGCTCGTTTCCAGTGCACACAGCCGGATTTGTGTGGCTGGTAGGCAAAATACTAGAAACTGATGCTTTTGTTGCGCCAATTCACCTTCATATAATTTTTTTGTAATTTGGTGATAAGGAACACGCGGACTGTGTCGGCATATATGGCTAAATCTGACACTATAGACAATCAAATGAAAGCAAATTAAAGCACTCTTCCTTGTTCGTATTCTAAAAGGTCAGTTAAAAAAAAAAACATTTCGCAGCGCACAAAACAAGAGTATGCATCGCGCAGACTATCATTTAACTTGCACGTGGTCAGTACACGACCTGCTCCCGTTGTCAGGGGGTTGTTCTGCGCGCTTAACGTCACAGTGTCCTCAGTTTATGAAACCGGCGCGCGAAAGGTGGATGCGTCATTTCGCAGTTGCTGTTGCCTGCGAAAGTTTGCCAAAACTTTCCGTGAAATTTGAAATTGAGTAAGAATAAGATTACTTTGAGCATCCAGAAGTTGACAAGGGTAAGCATACTCCAAGTGGTTCAATGCTTTAAACAAAATTCGTCAAAATAATGCGTTAGTCATAGCTATTCCTTCCCTTTAAATAGCTCACATCAGAACGAATTCTGTATATGTCGGTTAATATTTATCAGTCTTGCCGATTTTACATGGCACAGAGTCCTAGTGTTAGTCTCGGTAGCTTTGTGAACAAGAAACCGTGACAAGCTCTGGTTCGTGGGCCACAGGGCAGGTGTGGTCCATAGGCCACAGGGCAGTTGTGGTCCACAGACCACGAGGCAGGTGTGGTTCATAAGCTAGAGGGCAGGTGTGATCCATAGGCCACAGGGCAGTTGTGGGCCACAGACCACGAGGCGGGTGTGGTTCATAAGCTACAGGGCAGGTGTGGTCCATAGGCCACAGGGCAGTTGTGGTCCATAGACCACGGAGCAGGTGTGGTTCATAGGCCACGGGGCAGTTGTGGTCATGATAGGCTACAAGGCAGGTCCTCAAACTCAGTTTAATATTAATAATATATCATATCAAACTCGTGGGGTACAAATAGTCTTAACATGAATGTAGTGACCACGCCCACTTCAACACCCCACTCAAATCGAGTGTAATTTTCGAATGTTTTACCATCGTGCGGATTCTCGACGGAAAAAGCACTCAATGTACCTCTGAATTATTAAACTATAATATTGTGGCTTTCTATTTCGCCAATTTTCTAACTTGAAGGTAAAGTTTTTCCCTCGTCATTTTTACCTTTTCTCCGAGCGGTTGCATGAAATTAACAAGGCGTTTTTGATCAAAACACGACCGAGCGAAGGGTCTCGGGCGATATCTCTTTTACGCAAGCGCAAATTAAAAATGGACCGCCAGAATTAAAAAGAGGAACAAATTTCCTTTGTATCTTTCTTCCGTGGATTCGCCTTTCTAACGAGGGTGTATGTTGAGTATTCATTGCAAAATCGCTTTGTTTTTTTTTATTTCCCTCTTTGGCTTGTCCGCCATTTTGAAAATTCGTAACGGAGAGCATGCGCATTACACGGGGTTAGTGGTTGCGTACACCTGGAACCGAGAAAAACAAATGTTCGTTGCACGGGGAAAGAGTTTGATTTGAATAATATTTGATAACGAAAATTTAGAGGATGAAACGGCTTATTTCCCAAACTTCACCCTCATCAATTGATTCTAAAAGCATAGTTTTTGGACAACAAAAATTTTTCTCTGTCTGTGGCGTTCAAAACTGTCTTTATTCTTTTACTTTGTTTCCTTATCCTCTTTTGACTCACTCGCTTTCATTTTTGTCCGTTTATGTACATGTATTTATCAATATATATGTTTCATCTAAAAAAAATCAATAAATTCCCGTAAGGCACCGTGAGGTTAACCCCAGATGAAAATAATGGGCATGGTTGTTTTTCTCCCTGGAGTTTAAATCACTAAAAACCCCGCCATTAATCATTTATATATTTTTTTTACTTCATAGAAGAATCAACCTCCAGAGTTCCTTTCAAAATAATCTGGGGATTAGTCGGTGCACTTACCTTAGCCATACTAGTTACGATTATTGTTATTTTTGCAAAGCAAATCAGACGGAAGAGAAAAGAGAATGTCAACAAGGTATATTAACAAATTATAGTTTATTTTCTTTGCTCTCTCTACTGATTTTAAAGTGGTTACTTTTTGTTTTCATAAAATGACAACTGGCTTAAATGACGTTTTTGAAAGTTCTCCTTCGATTCTCTTATTAAATACAAATTATGTCAACGTTTGGTCGAAACTGTCCGAGAGGGAACTGTTAAAAATTGCTTCAGATGTTTCAAATGGAATGCGCCATTTAGAAAGCAAACTGGTGAGTAATACTTTTTTGTGTGTGTACTCTTCTCGGCCGACCTTGAAGTTTAACTGCTGTTAAGGGAATATTTCGTGCAAACGTGAGTTCGTAAAAATTTACGGTCTTTTCCTTTTGGTGCGACGGTGGCGTAAAGAACATTAAAAAGCACGCATGTATTTATTCATGAAAGCGTTACGCGTTGCGTTACGCAGTGTTTGGTTTCGCGAGGAAACGTTGACTTAACAAGTTATACGGAATAGTTTGGGAAACCAAATATGGTCGATTCACAACGCTAAATATTCCGAAATGTGAACATTTTACACTCCACGTGTGTCCGTTGCGGTTTCTGGTGATTTCTGCCGTGAGACGGCTAGGAAATGTGTAAAGTTTTAAAACAAACATGTTTCGCTTTTGAGCTTTTTGCCATGAACGCGACCCCAGGTAGGCGAGTTACCCCCCCCCCCCCTTGGCACGTTTGCATGGCAAATTGTCACCCCGGCTGACAGGGTTACCCTACCTGGCAGGCCGGACAACCCGCCCAGGCCTGCCTACATGGAGGTGGGGGACCCCAGGTAGGTGAGGTAACCCGCCCAGGTAGGGTAACCCGCCTGTCCATATAATTTCTTATTTTATTTTCATCACGTTTACATGATAGGTGGGGTGACCCGCCCAGGCGGGTTGCCCGGTCTGCCAGGTAGGGTAACCCGGTCAGCCGGGGTGACAATTTGTCATGTAAACGTGTCAAGGTGGGGTAACCCGCCTACCTGGGGTCGCATTCCTGGCAAAAAGTTCAAAAGCGAAACATGTATGTTTTAAAACTTTGTACATTTCCTAGCCGTCTCATGGCAGAAATCACCAAAAACCGCTACGGACACACAAGGAGAGTAAAATGTTCACATTTCGGAATATTTAGCGTTGTAAATCGAACATATTTGGTTAACCCAAACTATTCCGTACAAAAAATTAAGTCAAAGGTTCCTCGCGAAATCAAACACCGCGTAACACAACGCGTGACGCTTTAATGAATTAATACACGTGTCCGAGAATTAATCTTTCGTCTTTTTCGACAATTGAGCTTGGGACGCCTCTACTCAAACTCCTTAATTGCAAGCGCAACAACAACCTCAAGAAACCTCACCCCAGCAACCCGAGGTTGTAAGAGTGCATGTAAACGCGTTTTATTTTTCGACCACGGCTAGGCGGGTTACCTCACCTAACTGGGGTCCCCCGCCTCTATGTAAATAGGCCCTAAATTTCGCAGTTTGCTCGCTTCGCAGATTTAGCGGCTCTTTCGGACATAAGTCGCTGATTCAAACGGTAAAATGCTCTCGTTTCGAAGAAAAATATTTTCCTCATAGCCTCCATGATATGCAGATCACACCCATTGAGATATTTCTGCGAGGAAAAGTTTGATTTAAACTACGCGTCGGTGACCGAGTCGGTAAACATTTTGGGATATCTACAATGTCTTTTGCTTTGTCACGGCAAGAACTGAGAGAATTATATCTTCGCATCTACTGGGCATTATTCGCTTATTCAAACGGTAAAATGCTCTCTCTTCAAAGAAAAATTCCTCTTAATTTCATAATGCGCCGGACCACATGGAAAAGTGTTGTTTTTAATCACGCGCAAATCTGAAATGATTGTGAGATGTCTATATCATCTTCAGTCCGCTGTCCCTTGAAGTGACACGGCAAGAACTAGAAACATTATGCCTTAGTGGTTATAAGCCTAAATTCACAAAAAAAGAGAGCACAAACGAGTATGTAGTGCAAATGTCGAACTTACTAAGATACTACGAAACAAACAAAAAGTAGCACAATATCAAGATCCATTGTTGAAATGACTCACTCACTCACTCACTCACCACCCACTCACGAACTCTTCACGACGACATACGTGGCTTCGTCTCCAACAGCAGCCACAACAAACAAGACGCCTAGAGGCGATTCCGTGGGATGCGTTGGCTACTGAGCGTAGCATTAGAAGGAATTGTGCAGTTACAGTAACTACCATGATTAGTCAGTTAGATCACCCGAAGAAATCACTGATTTTTTTCTGGAACTGGACATACTGATCTCTTCGTGTTTCTCATGTCTTGTTTCATTCCACCGAAGGGCAACGGCTGGGTAAAAACAATTTCCATTTCCACTGAAAACGACTTGTCTCCTTTGAGGACGTAAAACGAAGCGGTTTTTAAAACATTTAACGGTAAACTAGTAATTACCAAAGGTTAGGAAATGCGGGCGAGGACGATGTATTTTTGGCTATTTGGTTCATGAAAGATTTGGGGGCCCACAGGGAGAAAATATTTGTTTTGAGGGGTTGAAATTTTAGTCCATGAGACCACCCCCCATTCTCCACTCGCTTTTCCCTCTGTTTTGACATTAACAATAGAGTGATTTTACTAAACCTGTGAAACAGTTACCAACACAAGATCATTCCATGAGATACTAGTCCCATTGTTTTGTTTAGTTTTAGTAATATGCTGTAGTCGTTGTTTCACGGTGTGGAGAAAATCACTGTAGGTTATAAAATATGCGTATTGATCCAGTCAAAATGATTGATGTAACGCAATAATTATTTGTTTAATATCTTAACATGCAAAACTTAGAGATGTTATTTGAATGAATAACAATAAAATCCAAAAAATAGGGCACTTGTTGATGTGCATAGTTTAAAATGTTACTGTATGTAAGACTGAAGGACGGACACTGCTGTCGCTCCACGCCTCTACGGGATCAAAGACAACAGTCTCAGACTATGCGCTTGTCAGGTCAAGGACGAACAATACCGACGCTCCACGCTTGAAGTAAAGGACGAACAGATACGACCCTAACTCGACACTTGAGGTCAAGGACTAAGGGCCTGTTTACATGGAAGTGGGGGACCCCAGGTAGGTGAGGTAACCCGCCTAGCTGTGGTCGAAAAACAAAATGCGTTTACATACAATCTTACGACCCTGGGGTGCTGGGGTGAGGTTTCTTGAGGTTGTTCATTTCCGCATCACGGAAAAACAAGCCGACGCATGGGTTATGTTCCATTTTACGATTAGGCCTTTTAACTCGCCGAAAATTTAAAGAATTCTTAAATTATTTTGAACTAAATGAACCTTGAACTGGATACACCACTCTGTTGAACGCCTACGTCAGCGGCTATTTTTTTTGTGGTGGGGGGAAGGATATCTTCGCTCACCTCGCTTATCCCCCCACGGGCTGGATTGAGGCCTATAAGGATTCGTGACTAAGAATCTGTTCGGTTCGCTCGGAACCTCGTTCAAACCCCAAAGAACTTGTTTTCCACCACAAGATCATGTGCCTCGTGGAAATATTAGGTAAATTTTTCTTTTATTTGTTCCCTGCTAAGACTTATTGTTATTCCATCATGCATTGTGGTAATTTTTAGCTAGAACTATTTCGTGACTGAGGTGTTTGATTTGACATAATTTGACTTTTCGCACGATTACAACTTATTTGTTCACAGCTGGTTAAAATTTTCGCACAGCCCCATACTATTGTAAAACAAATCTGTTTTCCCGATGGCAATGTATTGTTTTTGTAATTGTTTTCTCTATCCAAGAACTGAATGCATAATGTAGGATGGGGCTGTGCGGAAACTTTATCTCATTATTTTACGTAAGCTGCATTTTTAGATCTTCATTAGAAAGGCTAGAAAATTTGAATTTTGATATCGAAGCCATCGTTCATCCGCATGTAACATGAGAAAACAGAACAGCACCATTTTAGTACACAGATTAGGCGGTATTCGGTCGTTCCGCCCGAGAGTCAAACCGCCCGAGACCTTTCCACCCGAACTTCGAAGTCATTGCGCCCGATGTATATGTCGTCTTATCTATGAGTTGTGTAGAGTTCTTTAAAATGGTATCTTAGATAAAACTAGTGTGTTATGAGTTTTTGTAACGAAATACAACATGAATGTTTTAATATTTTTTTCTGAGTTGTCTACTGACTCTGCAGTAAAATTCGTCTCGGCTACGTTCCGTTCACTGTTTGCATGACCGCCATCATGATAAAAAGCATTACTTAAACAAATTTGGTATCCCATTTTCAAGCCCGTAGAATCATTTCGTTTCCGTGGTAGTAGCATTTTTAGTGAAATATCTTACAAAACCAGACATTTTATTCAACTGACATCACAACTGACTTTTTGCCTAAAAAATTTGGCCTCGATGTGTCTATTACGTAACAAAATGATTTCGCTTTTGATCGCTGACGTTCCGAAGAAGTTAAATATTCCAGCGGTTGAATGAGCAGTTGTTTTGGTAACACGGTCAACAAATATCTACAAACATTTACTAAAATAAATTTTAAAAATGGAATAACAGCCTAATCTTTGTAATTTGATGTACTGTTTGTTCGTCGGGCAGATCGAAGTCCATTCTCGGGCGGATTGTCTTTTGGTAGTACTTTTTCAGTTCATTTTCCAATACTACTTTCACCTGATTGATTAATTATTCCTAAGTTGCTATTTATTAATTTGCAGAATGTCAGTGTTATTTTATCATAAGACAGCCGAGTCTTCAATGGCACCTGTTGTAATACGTTACATATCAATCTTTCTTAGCACAGCGTTTTGGAAATCATTTACCTATGTCGCTTGAGACTGTTCCCAAATCTCATCCTCGACAGCTCTACTATGAATTACTATAACTATGTGATTTCCTACTAAAGTCAAACCTGTATTAGCAGTCAACCCCAGGGTATGGCATGGTGATCACTTCATGCAGGTTGACCATTTAATACAGGTTCTACAGAATAGAAGTATTGTAAAAAAATGCCATTTTATGCCACATGTGAACATTTGATGTACGAAATTCGCCCACAAATACTACTGGTGTTGATTTCTGGGGATAAACATGGACAAAATGTACTTGAAAACTTGTTTTAAGTTTTATTTGAGTGGTTCTGGTTTTAGAGTTAAGGGTGGTTATATGACTGCTTAACAGAGGTAATGTTTAACCCTTCAACTCCAAAGATGTCCTTAGTAATTCTCCTTATTGTCTGCCATACAATTCTTATGATGTCAATTCGGAAAAATATGATATTGGATCAACTACTAATGCCCTAATTCATATTTTACTTCATTCTCATCACTTCTATATGCTTGATATTGTATAGATATTGTAAGGAGAAATTCTCTTAGTCACTCATGGGAGGTAAAGGGTTTTAGAGGTGAAAATTAAGGTGTTTAATGAGAAAGAATTTTGGGACTTTAACTATTGACCACTTAATACAGGGTGACTGCTTAATACAGTGCTGCTTTATTCCAGTTTGACTGTATGTGTAGTATTTACATGTATATCACTATCTAGTTGATAACCTGTCTAGTTGATAACCCTAGTATATGACCAACTCCATTTTGAACCCTACTTTTGTGCATAAACAAAATAATAATCAAGTTATTTCCTTATTTTGCAAATAAATTTTATTGATCATCCCATTATCATGACCCAACTTTGTTGGAAACAAAATAGAATTTCCTTGGCAACAAGGGCTCTATGATCAGAGTTCTGATGTTTGTTTTTTTTTTTTTAAAAATATCGAGAGTTAAGATTGTTAGCTATGCCCTTGTGTCCATGCTACTCAGTCCAACTCTGTAATCAAATGAATATTCTTTAAAAAGATTGAAAAAAAAACTTCCGTCTGGTAAATGGGTAGAAATGAAACAAAAAGTTGATTGCATTTGATATGTTCATACAGTGTATGTTCTATACTAGTAGCCAATCAAATTGCAGAGTTGTTCTTTAGGTGCTGCTGATTGAAAATTCATTTCTATTTCATACCTTTTCAGGTCTGTTTTTATTATCATGGGCAGCAATTAAGACTACATTTGCACAAAATACTAGTAAGTGACATTAATTAAATTCATTTAAAGTGTTGCATCTTATAATAAAGCTGTGATGAATAAGTGGAACTCTGGTATCAGCACAAAAGGATATATATCAGTCAGTAAATAAAGGGGATAAGTTTCTAAAGAAACTGTGGTGCTGGGTCAGTGGGAGAGTATAACATGGTACTATCTGAGTTGATAACATAAATTGTTAAGTTGACATTTTGAGTGTTTTCCATTCCTCAAAGCAAAGGGCTAATGCTCTGACAGAGCACTAATGTTCAAAACGTCAGTTCTGAAACTCTTTAAGGTGGCCGATTTATGTTATCCACCCCCTTGATTATACTTATTACCCTACATATCAGTCAGTGCCTGAGTATCTTTATATTAAAAACACAGCAAATAAATAAGAATAATAATGAATATAATTGAATATAAGAGAGTGTTTAATTCAAGTTTTGTTTATAGCTCACTGATTCTGTATGGGTGCCCTCTTCGTTACATTATAATTAACCTCTTGTTAGATGTAGGAAGAATTAGATAAAAACAGATATCTGATAGTCTTTTTGAAGCAAAGGTGAGAAGCTCTAGACCTGTTTTAAAGACCAGCAACTGGTCTGCTGAGGCCTGAGTTTGTGTAGGTTTGTTAGTGCTATTTTGCGACCTCTTTGGTTATGCAGAAGACTGTGGGTATTTTTGTGTTTATTTGTCATGGGTTGCCTGTACTTTAATTTCCACTAGGACAGTATGGTCATATTTACTTCAGTGTTGTGTCTGTCAAATGAAAAATTATGATGATAATGTTTTTGTACTGTCCTGTTGGGTTTTTTAGTTTTTCAGTTTTTGCCCCCAAGCTTCTTATAGTCATTTTATGGCATGGATTGCATGGATTGCATTGAATTTCAAATGTATTGGACATGTATGTTTACAGGGGGGAAGGAAGAAACTGATATTACTAATTTTTTCCTCAAGGGATGATACAGACATTTGTTGTTACACAGAGATACTGTATAGGTCCCATATGCCTGGGTTGAATAGACCTAATGAATACCCAAAATCTCAAGTCGATCTAATTTAAAAGGACAAAACATATTATAAAGATTAAGTTGTTTACAGGAAATGTGTATGATCTCTTCACAGCTGCAAGTCCCAACAACAGATGTTGGCCAGGAAACATTGACAACGACAACCTCATCTTAAGTGGCCTTAATGGAACGTTTGAGAGTCCAAGAGATGCTTATAATTACTCCCAATATTATCCAGGAATGAGCTGTAACTGGTTCATTACAGTACCAGAAGGGAACATTGTAAAACTCAGCTTCGAGCTATTCGATATGGAGTCTGTGGCTGCAGGTTTTCCTTTATGGCGTTGCTATGGTGATTATGTAGAGGTACTAGACGTGTACGGAAGTGACAGAAAGTTCTGTGGTGAGTCAAATCCAGGGATAATCCGCTCGAGAAGTCGGTACATGTGGGTGCGATTCAGATCAGATTCCTCCTCCTCCTCGCATCGATATCATAAAGGGTTTAAGGCTAAATTCACTGCAGAGAATAAACTCAGTAAGTCAATTAGTGTACCACTATGGAAATTAAGCCATTGTGTATGAAGGAGGCCCTTTTTTTTGTTTAGTCAACATAAGTTATCTCCTCTCTTGAGTCAAGAACTTTTCTTCTTCAAAGCACTTTATTTTTTTCTTAAACGAGGTCCATTTCTTGAGAGAAAGTCCCTTGCATTTGCCCTATTTTCATGCTGATGGTAGGGTGGTTTTCTCCTCTCTCTAAAGAGATTTCACCACCTCAGCAGAAGCCAAGTAAAGAATTATTGTCTGTTGAATTTCATGAGTCTGGTTCTTGTGTTATGATTGGTCAATTTTGCCGTGATCTTATTGGCTGTGAGACTCAAATGACGTAAGGTTGATGTGATTGGTCAGTTTGTTCTGTTGGTAATATTTGGTCGTTCTATTAATTTTATTTGTGGTGTAGTCGTTGAAATTTGGCATGGGATTCTGTTCCAACGGAGTGAACCAGCTTTCCAGAAACTTTCATCTATAGGGTTACAGCATTGCACTCTGAAACGTTAGTCAGTACTATGAACAATGGTCCTTCTCAGGACTTCTCTCACATTGTTACTCCTGGGTGCAAACCATTCCTTGTATTTGTACTTTTTAGTTTGTCCTCGCTACGGTGAAGCACTTGCTGCTTCTGTATCAGATAAGAAGACACTGACGAGTCCAGGCTATCCTCTCTTACCTCCTGCCAGTTTGTTTTCATGGTGTTGCAGATGGATACTCAAAGTACCGGATGACCTTTCCACTGGTGGAGCATATGTATTGAAAGTTAAATTTAATCACTTCAATCTGCAAAAAAGTTATGATAGACTCACTTTTTATGATGGTATCGATTCATCATACAAGCGTCTTGGAAAATCATATACCGGAACGGTCCATCCTGATGTGATTTATTCCACAGGACGCCACATGTTTGTTGATTTTTCTGTGGAAGAGAAATACTTATTGGAAGCAGGCAGTTTTAGTTTAAACTTTTCAGCCGTGGTCAGAGGTAACGTTATTTGGGCATTCTTGGGTTTACTCTGAAACTCAGTTGGCCTAAGGGGCTTAGGGAGGGGGGGAGGGTGAGGAAATGGGATCGTTTAAGTTTTTCTTGCGTAAGTTTACGGAGTTTGTCTTTCCGTGGTTTGACTATTGAAGCCTTACAGGTGTTGCAAATGTACTGCAAGGCGTAGGGGAAAGTCTGATGGCATTATTTACAACACCATGGTCAGTGGAAAGAGTCACTTTCCTATGTCTCGCATATTTTGGTGAAGAAGACAAACGTACTATAGAAGCACTCAGCTCTTTATCAATTGTTTCCCGGCGGGGTGGGGGGGGGGGCGAATAAATTATACCGGAATAACGATGTGTGAGGTTGGTAAATATTGACAAGGATTGCAAATGAATGTCTGAAATCGAGCTGCAACGTTCTTATTGATGCATTCATTTGCAGAGGAAGCCTTTGGAGCATGCCAATCGTCAGAAGGGAATGCCGAACATATTCGCCCCACTGGTTCCTCTGGTACCCTCTTCTCCCCATTCTATCCTACTCCTTATCCGAGAAAAGTCACTTGTATCTGGGTGATTTCCGTTCCTGCTAACAAAAGAGTGAAGCTAACATTTGATAAATTTAATCTTGATCGGGAGGACAACGTGCGAATACTTGATGGGCAAAAGTCGGGGAGTGAAGAGGTAGCTGTTTACTACGGATACAACTTGTTTAGTAGGGAGTCAGCGGTGTACTCGACTGGGGGGTACATGCGGATAAAGTTTCAATCCAGTCAGGACTCTTGGAATCATACTGGATTTAAAGCACGTTTTGAGGCTGTGGAACCGCGTAAGTACATTATGATTTTATTTATCAACAGACCAATGATTTTTAAAGCGTAAAGCTTGTTCGTTACTTTGGTCAATGTTTTTGATTTGTCGTGAAAAAGCGGGAGCAAGTTGGGATTTATCGCTGATCCTCGCTTTCTTGGTGCTTAGGTGCGCCTTCCACACCAACTGTGGGGTTAAATAGGTAATTTCAGAGATGGTTATCATTGGAAAATTAAAGGGGAAAAGGCTTGAAGTACCACTGATTATGACTTCTCCAAGAGTTTTTGTTCCTAAAGACACTTTTGCTCGAATTGCAAATTGGGACGGTAAGGTGTTATGAATAGTGACTAAAAAAATAAGTTTCTAGAAATTTCTAGAATGCCTAGTCACGCTGACATGCATACACGAACTTTCCACTGTCATACCATGGAACTTTCGAGAAAAATATATTAGATTATGAAGTTATGGTGGAAGACTTCTAAAACAGTTGTTTTGTAAGCTTTGGAAATGTCCTGGAATACTTTGTAAATGTATCTAAGGACTCGAAAGTTATACCGAGAGAGATAGAGGGAGAGAGAGATGCAGTGGAAGATTGTTCATTTCAAGAAGATTTGGAGGCAGCAGTGAGTGTGTGCCAGTGGTAAACTAAGATATAGTCCATAATGGGCTCAAGTAAGTTTTTTAGAAGATAACTGTTGTAATACCCACATGGTATTACAATAGTAAGATCCATTACACGTTGTTTAATAAAGTAGCTGAGTTTGTAGGAGTATAGAATCTTCTTTCGGTTAAATTATACCGTAGGAAAAAAAAACATATAAGCTTGGTTGTCTCGAAGTTTTCCTGTGTAACTGAACTTAGTCCATGGCCCTGGACCAAGACTGTTTCCAGAGTATCTTTGTATTCCTCTTTTCACTTTGAATTTATCAAATATGTGGTGAATAACTTGAATCTCTGAGGACGCTCTACTACTTCATCAAAAAATTATGTTTCGTTATCACCTTCGGTGTTGCCAGTCGGGCCCTAGTATTCATATAAGTATTTTAAAGCTCAAAAGGGTTTAAATTCTGTAGAGAGCCTACCAAAGACTTCCCTGAAAAATGGTAGGTTAATTTGGGTGATGCATCTTTCTTCCCAGCCGGAAGTTCCGAGCAGAGATGTTTTCCGGGCAACATTTACAACAACAACCTGACATTATCTGGTTACAGTGGAACTCTTCAAAGCCCAGAGGGAGGAGAAGGGTATCTCTCTCACTCCAGCTGTAATTGGCTCATAGCTGTACCAGAAGGGTACTTTGTGAAACTTAGCTTTGACACCTTTCAAATGGTTCAAGATGGCATCTCGGGAGGATGTGATGCAGATTATGTAGAAGTTGTCGATGGGAAGTACATCGATGGTGAGAGCGGAGGAAAAATGTGCGGTTTTGGTACCCCCGATGACATCTCCTCTACCGGTCGTAACATGATGGTTCTTTTCAGGTCTGGTCCAATCAGATCATCTTTCATGGGATTCAAAGCAACATTTACAGCGCTTCATGATCCAACATGTAAGTGAAAGCATTCCTATTTCTTCGTTTTCGGGGAAGTCGGTGTCTCCGCTGAAACACCTTGCCGCTCATTCGTAACATCCCTCATTTCCAATCAGCCAAAGAAATTTTATCTCAAAACATTTTGAAATTAGGTGGTAGAAAAGGCAAGTTCAAGGCAAGCGTGAAAAGCGCTCTTCATCACGACTGATTTGACAGGGTGTTGTTTGACAATACCTCAGAGGTTATCAGCACGAGTGAAACAGAGTAAATAAAACGAAACTGTTATGTACTACCCCATCAAAATAAAATATTTTGAATTTGGTCGTGATTTTTTATGCTATGTAATTTCTGAATGATGACGCAAGAATCAAGTAGAGTGGTCGATAACTGACACAATTTCAACTGGTTTTGAACTTGTGATGATCCACACGTAAGACATTCACAACTTGTTAAAGTATGTTCTAAAATGGTATCTCATTATGCCAAGCATGGCACGTCAGATTTTGATAGGCTCGGTGGAACAGCCCCACCTGAATCTCTCCGAAGCCAATTCCCCTTCCCCTTCCCCCGTGGGATCACTTCAAGGAATTTACTTGAGATTGTTTTCTAACTCCGTAGCGAAAACTAAAGCTGTAAATTCCAGCGAGTTATGTTACCCGGATAACGTCCACAACTTTGATTTGAGGTTGACCGGATCAGAAGGGATTCTAGAGAGTCCGTTGACCTACTACCCACCGGGTTTACTTTGTGAATGGCTCATCACTGTACCCGAGGGACAAAGCGTTGAACTCATCTTCGAGAGATTTCAGTTGGATCCTGGTTGCAGAGATTATGTGGAAGTTGGAGATGGAATGCCATTGTCTGGCACATCTTTGGGAAAATACTGTGGAACTACAATTCCCGAAAACGTTCGTTCAAGTCACCGTAATCGTTATATGTGGGTTGAGTTCTACTCTGCCACAGATTATGCGGGTAGAAAACCACACAGAGGATTCAAAGCCACCTTCAAGGCCGTATCAAGTTCAGGTTGTCTACCTTTGTTTTAAAAATTAGAGGTTGAATCTGTTGTAGCACGTCTCATGCACCGTCAACTCGAGTATTTTTCAACGCCACGTGGAAACGATCCTAGCTTCAGATAACTCTGCTTGTTTGACTTTTGTTTCTCTTTTTCTCTTTAGAGTCTCCTGCTTGGATGACAGCCATTATTGTAACTGTCGCAGTTTTTTTTGCACTGATATTCCTTTACGTTTGCTTGGCTAAACTAATTAAAAGGCGAAACAGAGAGGCAGCGGAGAGGTTTCCAATGGCTATAGTATCACGCCGTACTCCGTCTGAACCTGTTGACACCACAACCCCTCAAGTAAATCACGCTCTAGTTTCAACAAACGCAGATATACCACCCCCAGATTACCCATACCCGTTAGAATCGCCACCACCCTACCCTGGTAAGGAACAGATTCCACAGTTTCCACCTCCAGGACAGTCGTATCCATGGCAACAAAGTACACCGGCTGAAGAATCCGTTACCCATGAGAATTTGTGACGTTCCTATGACGATTTTAATCCTGTTTTGCGCTTATCAGATAAGTTGAAGCTCTAAAGTAAGATTAAGATTAAGCGTCAGCTGGGCAGAGAGACTTACTGGGCTCAGCTGTATAAAGGGCGGATAAAGCTATCTGACGGATAAATCGCCATCCAGCAGATAAGTGATAGCAAAACGTATGGCTAAATTAAATTTTCTTCTCCTCCTCTGTTCCTTAACTTAAAGTGTGACAGAGGGTTCTTACGGTAAACAAAGAGATGGTGACATTAGGCCATTCTTGTTGACTTAACTTGATTCAGTTGTGCTTTGACAACAGTTGTTGCTTACATAGTAGTATTAGTTTCAATCTGCTATAGAAGTAAAGAGAAACACAAGGGGCCGGTTATTTACACGAGGTCTGACCCAAACCGCTGTTTTACGCAATCAGAGGGCCTTTCGTAATCTTTGTGGGAGGGTTGTTTTTTATTAAATAAATGCCCTTCATTGCTAGCTTTCGGCCCTCTTGACACTGTTCACAAACTGAATGTTCAGATAAAAGATTCAGCATAATTCAAGATAGTTTAGAACGCGGTTTTGTTAAACCTCGGCTAAACTTTATTGAAACTGAATAACCGGCCCGAAGAGTTGTAACCACCAGCTTCCTTCACTGTTTCGATACAAATATTCGGGTATAGCGAGTTCCTTAGTTGAAAAAGACATATTCTTAAACATAATAAAAACTAGCGATGAAAAGGGATGACGTTTCGACCTCTCCGATTTCCTTTATCAGGGTCTATTAGAATATGACAAGTTATGTTTACGAACAATTGTCGTGTAAATATAATGCTATTAAAAACAGATGAGAATGCAACAGGCATTACGTTTTGTTAAAATTGTATAATTACAACTAATCAAAATATTTATAAGGTACGAGAATAGTATATATAAATAGTATAATATAATTTTGCGGTGCTACACTGTTTGTTTAGCAGTGGTTAAAAAGCATGGCTAAACTGCTGAATACCCTGCCACTCATTTACATGTCATTGAATAAGAATAGCACCCATTGTGTTATGCCTCGTTCTTGGAGCCTCGCGACACATGTAAAGGAGGTGGACCAAAGTGGCAGGGTATTCTGCAGTTACTCCAAAAGCATTTCAAAAATAAGACAGACAAAGTTGTTCTCGCACTTTCTTAAAATGTTCAAACTTCGCTTGATGTTCCCCGGCTCCATGCCATGTCGTTGTCTGAGCTGGTCTCCAATCACCGACCCTTTGTGTTCCTGAATAATTTGGCATGAGTATTCGACAGAGCCAGCATCATGTGCATCACACTGCTGAATACCCTGCCACTCATTTACATGTCATTGAATAAGAATAGCACCCATTGTGTTATGCCTCGTTCTTGGAGCCTCGCGACACATGTAAAGGAGGTGGACCAAAGTGGCAGGGTATTCTGCAGTTACTCCAAAAGCATTTCAAAAATAAGACAGACAAGGTTGTTCTCGCACTTTCTTAAAATGTTCAAACTTCGCTTGATGTTCCCCGGCTCCATGCCATGTCGTTGTCTGAGCTGGTCTCCAATCACCGACCCTTTGTGTTCCTGAATAATTTGGCATGAGTATTCGACAGAGCCAGCATCATGTGCATCACACAGGTCACACCAACCTATTGCTGACCCACAAGGGGTAGCAGCGGAAAAGTTTTCCTTAAAATGGGAAAGTACGCAACTGGGTGAAACTTTGAATGCAAAGTTGGGCATTGTTTTCAACAGCGCCCGTAAAAAATATTTAAGATAAGCTTATAGCGGTACGGTGCCCGTCAGCAATTATTTCCGAATATTTCCATACCTTTTCTCGGTTGCGCTACACGGAAAAACTTGTTCAATCTACCATCCATCATTTTATTGATGTAAAGATATCAGATGCATCTCGTGCTCAAAAAAAATATATTTAAGATAGGCTTATGGCAGTACGGTGCCCGTCAGCAATTATTTCTGAATATTTCCAGACCTTTTCTCGGTTGCGCTACACGGAAAAACTTGTGCAACCTACCATCCATCATTTTATTGATGTAAAGATATCAGATGCATGTCGTGCTCAAGCGACTGAGAAGTAAGAAGTTCCCAGAATCGTGTTTTCCCTACAAGGAACACTGAGAAGTTGCCAAACTCGGAAAGAAGACGACCTGTAGATCTCAATTGCAAGATGAACACAGAAATCAGCCCGGTTAAGACAAGTCGAAACTGAGATAAAGAACGCGATCAGATTGAAGGAAGAGAAACCGATCTTTTTTTTTCATGCGTGATCTGTATGATGCACTTTATTTTCGGATACACATGACAGCACTTTAATCAACGCATTGAAGATCACAAACGGAATCGGCGATCGCAGACCATCTCATAAAGGAGCATGACATGGAACCGGAAAACTGACATCGCGTGGAGTTTGAACATTCTAAGAAATTTCCAAAACAAGCTTCAGTGTCTTATTTTTGAAATGCTTTTTGTCAAAGAACTGAAACCACTGCTAAACAATGTGACTTAATCCGTGCGAAGTTATCATTTTAGACTATTCTTTAAACTTAAAGAGCCGGTTATTGAATGACACGAGGTCTAAGCCAAACGGCGGTCACGTTTTTTCGTAATCAGTGGGCCTTAAATATTCTCTAGAAGAGGGTTGTTTTCATTAAATAAATGCATTTCTTCTGCTAGCTTTTGGCCCTCTTGACACTACCTATGAAGAGACATGTTCACCTAAAAGAATCAGCTAAATTCAAGGTAGTTTAGATTACGGTTTTGTCAACCAACGGCTGAACTTTGTTTAAATAACGGGCCCAAAGATTTCAATCTTTTGCAATCAATATACGATTTAACATATAGTTAAGCTTGTTACGCTCTTAATCGTTTTGAAACTATTTGATTTTTCTGCTAATTTTTTATAATTTTTGCATTTAACTTTGAATTTTCTTAAGTTTGACGAAAGAAAGGGGAAGACATGTTGTTGTAATTGAAAAAGTGAAATGCGCAAAATACAGCTTCAATCTAACCTATAATCAAGAAAGTGCCAAAACTCTCTCTTTGAAATACATCCACTTCCCTTTTGTGTTCGTTTTATGCGTTTGTTTGTTTGTTTGGTTTTTTTTGTTTTTTGTTTTTTGCAATATTTAAAGATCATGCGCCCATACCCAGTTTGTTTTTCCAGCTCGAGGAAACATCCCTGGGCATTCATCTATTTTTAAATTCTTGTTTACCCGTTTCATACAGCACATGGCTAAATGATGAATGAGTTACCGGCATGTCTATTCCGGGGGTGAGGGTGGCACGATGCTGGACACTTTGAAACTTTGGCTCGCTGTCTAAAGTTACGATGTCGCCTCCTGTATTTGCTGTAAAGAAGCCTAGGGTCCGGTTTTTCAAAAACCAGTATGGTAAATTCATTAATTACTTTTGAGGTTTATCCAGAATTTTGTCTACAGTTTTGTTACAATTTGGCAATTTATATCTTTAAGA
This sequence comes from Pocillopora verrucosa, assembly GCF_036669915.1. Lineage (NCBI taxonomy): Eukaryota > Metazoa > Cnidaria > Anthozoa > Scleractinia > Pocilloporidae > Pocillopora > Pocillopora verrucosa. The sequence goes on along the minus strand of NC_089325.1, from coordinate 21,280,448 downwards.
GTACAAAGTTTGTCTAGAAAATAGCAACATTAGTAATTGTATCAAGGCAATAGCGACATCTCTCTCGTTCGCTGCGCTCACTCGTGCGCTATCGAGTTAAACACTCGAAGTGAAATTCGATATCTACGCGCGCCCATGTATCATTTTCTATTTATCAGCAATGGATTTAGGTGATGTTGATACAAGGGAAGCGTAAGTTTTTGTTTCAACAACCAAGAAATATTTAGTAAAATCTAGCGATTAACTTTTTTCCATGCGCAAGGTTTATTGCGAAATTGACATCGCGTAATGATCTCGAAATTTAGGAATATTAGCAAATTAAAGCCTTTACAATATCGATGATGTGCTCTCCTGTATGATTATGGAGATAGGCAAAGACTTGCTAGAGGCATATTTAGTCGGCTTAAAAAATATCTGTTGTTCTTCGGTTTGTTTGTAGCTTTTACAAACATCTACGTGGCTAGACTCTCCCTTGCACACCTACAGAGATGTCGTCAACCAGTTCACTGAACAAACTTAACCAATTAAACACCACCCAACAATCAAATTTACAGCTTAAATATTATTCTGTTTGAGGAGCCACTTTCTTAGACTCAACTGCCTATAAGAATGAAAGATTCAACGGGGAGTCAGTTCTCGATAAAAGAACCCTCTTCAAACCAAAAGAGACATTCCAGTACATGTTCTACACAACGTGTCACCCTCCGCTGCTCTTTGAACCACTGTTCACAGTTGTTTTTAACGCTTTCCAAACTATTTTGTGTTTTCCAAAATAGCCTATTTTTTGATAAATCAATAGTTTTCCTCTGCACGTTTAGGAAAACTAGCAAAATTAATCAAATTTCGCGGATAAAATCTTAGAAAGATTAAAAAATCTTATTTTCTCCTGCAAGATTGAGCATGTCTGTAAAAAACAATGTGTTAAGAGTCAACCATGGAAAGATGCAGAGGTAATCTGCAACCACTCAGGAAATGGATATTATAGGAATTCTGCAATCACTCAGTCACTAGATGTCACAGAAATTCTGCGACCACTCAGCCACTAGATGTCGCAGAAATTCTGCAACCACTCAGTCACTAGATGTCACAGAAATTCTGCATTCACTCAGTACCATGTTGTCGCAGAAATTCTGCGATCACCCAGTCACAAGCTGTCGCAGAAATTCTGCAACCACTCAAGCACTGGATGTCGCAGAAATTCTGCGATCACCTAGTCACAAGCTGTCGCAGAAATTCTGCAACCACTCAAGCACTGGATGTCGCAGAAATTCTGCGATCACCTAGTCACAAGCTGTCGCAGAAATTCTGCGACCACTCAAGCACTGGATGTCGCAGAAATTCTGCGATCACTCAGTCTCAAGTTGTCGCAGAAATTCTGCGACCCCTCACTCAAAACTTGTTGCAGAAATTATGCAACCACTTAACCACTGGGTGTCGTAGAAATTCTGCGATGACTCAGTCACAAGCTGTCGCAGAAATTCTGCAACCACTCAACCACTGGATGTCACAGAAATTCTGCACTCACTCAGTCACAAGGTGTCCCAGAAATTCTGTGACCACTGAAACACTGGATGTTGCAGAAATTCTGCGATCATTCAGTCAAAAGTTGTTACAGAAATTCTGTAATCACTCAGCCACTGGATGTCACAGAAATACTGGAAACACTCATCAAGTGATGAATACAGCCATTTAGCAATCTTACTAAAACCAGTCAATAAAAAATTCCACAACATTTGGTCAGTGATCCTCAATCACTCTATGATTTACAATTATTAAACTATCAAATGGCACATCTTCATAAATGTGGTAGTTATACTCATCTGTTAAGGAAGTAAGAAATACAATAAACAGTTCAAGTCACGTCCCTTTATTGCACGATCAGATAAATGAAATGAAAAAATATAATAAATCCAATGACATAAAATTTTGAGATCTATCACACAAACAATTTGATTCCACTTTAAAAGAGGAAAATATAAACTGTTATACTGCCATTCCTTTGAACTATCTCAAAAACATATGTAAAAATTACAACTAATAAAAAATGTCTTATTTTTATCTTGCATTTACCCTACCCTGTAATGAAAGCCCTTGAGGCCTTATGGATGGAGAGTTAAGTTACAATAAATCCATGCTACATTTCAGTAGTTTCAATACACGGTGGCTTAGAAAATTCGACATCGAGGGAAAAAAATTTTGGTTTCTTATATATCTATATATATGTCCTACCTACGGCCTCGAGATGAGAGACTCGGGTTGAAATCAATTGCTAAATAAACATCCATCGTGCAGAATTTCTGCAGCACTTGACGGTACACCGTGCAGAATTTCTGCAGCACTTGACGTTACATCGTGCAGAATTTCTGCAGCACTTGACGTTTCATCGAGCAGAATTTCTGCAGCGTTTGACGTTACATCGCGCAGAATTTCTGCTGCATTCGACGTTATCCAATGCAGAATTTTAAATAAACCAGGTTATCAGATTTTTTAAATATTATGTTAAAATCATAGACTTTATTGTTCATATATTAAACGTTCAGAGAATTTTGGGCACTTTCACCATGTTTAACAGACCATGCAGTGGAAAATGGAATATTTGTATGGGTAAAATGCCTTGACATTTAACTGTCCGTGGAATTAAACAAAGTTTTGCCCCTTTGAAACGACTCTTTTCCTTCCTCCGTGAAAATCGAAGTCTTTCTGGTGCTATCATTTATGAGACATTTCCGTGCTTTCTGCCTAGATAGTGCCACTTTGAGGTCACCCTCCCTCTAGGTCTTTAAAAAAAAGGTGTTTTTCGACGTATTTTTGCGGAATTGACACTAATTTTACTCCTAAATAAGCCATTTTTGGCGGAAAACGCTATTTTGGAAAACACAAAATAGTTTGGAAAGCGTTGATTCCATAAACTTTGTGGCTTTAGATAAGATGATAGATAGAAAAACTTGAACTAAATGAAGTTACAGAGCAAGAAACATCGTGGCCGGCTATAAGTAACAGCGTGATTTTCTAGAACCGCTGCGAATCTGACTGACTTTAAATTTATGTGGCATTAAATTCTAGAGGCGGAATGAAAGATATCAAACTGTCACCGGAAAGAGGGGTTGGGCTAAGTGGAAGCTGCATATTTCCCGCTTTGTTGATCACTTGTTTTATAGTTGTTTCAGAGCGCTTTAGAATGATCAGTTCAAGAATGGTTCGCATTCATCTCGTCATTGGATGTTTTAATGTGCTGTGTTTCGGACAAGACATTCCTCAAGGTAACTATCCTCGGTGGTCCAGGTCATGTCAACTTTCGCGTTGAACCGAAACCGCCAATTTCTTTCCTTTCGCTTGATTATTTGCTTCTGAGTCTCCTGGATCATGATCAAACGATATCCGAACCGTATTAAATACTAGATCTGATCAAAATGTATCGACCTCTGTTCGGTTCGTTTTCTCTCATAGTATTGGAGATTTGCAAATAGTTACTACACTGATTAAAGGACCACAAAGACTACAACCTTTCTTTAAGCAACGGAGGGAAAAACTTTCAAATCACGGGCTTCTCCAAGTTGCTTTGATATGTCTTAGAACCGTAGGCTTAAAGAAGTACAGTTTCACTAACATAGCGAGTAGAGCTCTATGCCAACGGGTGTATAAGTGGGTAAGAAAGAAGCAATACTTCAAAGTGTACCGTGCCGGAAACTGTAAAGTTTGTTCGGAAGGTGAGGGTTGCCGATTCAATGGCTTCATTGGTAACATACTTTGTTACTTTTTCTTCAAAAATTCCTTTTTGCTTTTTTCTTTTTTTTTTTTGTTTTTCTGCCAAACGATATAATGAACTAGACTTTTAAAACATATTACGCGATGGTGCGATTTCGTGTAATAGCCTTAGGCCTCCAACCGCGTAAGATGGCGAACACACAATTCGGATAAAATCAATCTGTAAACGTTGACTTTGTTCAATTTTACTTGTTGGCACTTACCGACTCTTATAACTAATCACGGAGAAACAATTTCCGACGTAACGATAACTGGCCAGGGTATCCAAAACTTCAAAAACGGGCTTGCACTCACTTTCATCAACAAACATCCAAATTTAGTCAAATAGGAGCCGGACAAGGTCAAATTACAGCCACCCTAAAATTTCCATACCTGAGGCCTAAAAAGGAAGTGGTGAGGGTCTTTAAGACATTTTTTTGTGATTCAAAATTTTCATTTTAATATGATCGTTTTCTTCGCCTCTTCCAGTGTCAGAGAGTGAGTCACTGATAAAATGGTGTCTCAAATGAATATATCAAATCTGCGAGGGTCAGGAAACAGGAAATCACCGATCGCCTGGGATTTTCTTCGACATGTAAAGCTGAAAATGAAAATCCCCAATGGAGCGGCGGAAATTGCAACTTTCAATCATTGTTTCAAATCACAACACAAACTTTTTGTATACACTTTCCGGTTGCTTCACTTATTCCTTACCATTCTTAAAAATGGCTAAGGAGTTTATGTAAACATATCACGCGGCGTGCTTCAACAATTTGTCAGTTTGCTCGTGGGAAAGAACAGCCCAGAGGCGTTCATGTTTCCGTAAATGGCACACGATCAAAGGCCATACACAGATATCGACAAAGAGAGAAGCTTAATTTTAAGGCTGTCCGTGGGGTAAATAAGAATTTTATCTTTCATTGACGTGGTTTCAGAAAAAAAAGAACAACCGGAATAATGAAAAAAAAAAGGCAGGTAGCCAAACACTCCGTATTTTCCTTTCTTTTCTGATAAGCGACCGCACGAATGCTACCCTTGGTTAGTTTTCGAATAGAGTTGCAGAACACATTGCATACATTTATAGATATAATTATCTTAATTTTATTCTTATCTTAACATTGTCTTATCTGGACGCGAAAGAAACCCAAAACCCAAGCAGGCGACAGGAAATAATCAGACAAAGCCACTTTATTGCTTTTAATTAAAATTCTTGAGGAATGAAAAAAACTTGCTTTTTATTGACCAAACTAATGACCCTATACACTAGCAAAGCAAAATCGTGCCGGCCTATCCAAATTTTTGCATGCAACATTCCCCACTCAGGTATTATAGATTTAACTGCAAAATATCTAAAAGAAAAAATCAAACTAGCGCCGAAATATACCATTCAGCCTTTTCCCACAAAAACAACACTCCCGGTGCCCTCTTGCAATCCATTAAGCCATTCATATTAGGCAAATCACATGATAATATCATTAATCCAAAACAACAAAAACGTTTAAAAAGAAAGTATATATATAAGGTATTCTCTCCTTGTACAGACTCCTCCTCTATTGTATTTTGGTAAATCTTTTGTCTTTCATTTTACTTTTTTTTAAAGATTGTTTTTCTCCTTTGGGAATGGAAGATGGAGGTATCAGGGATATAGATATTCGTGCTACGTCTTCTTTGAATGCAAGTGCTAGTGCTATTCATGGTAGACTGAATCATACAGGAGGCTATGGGGGGTGGTGCCCTGATCAGCAGCCGTATTATAATGGTACAGGTCCTATCGATAAGGAGTTTATTCAAGTCGAATTTCCCAGGCCCTTTCGAATTAAAGGCATAATAACACAGCCCCGCGCTCGAGGTGTGGAAGGGATTCGGAGCTTCTGGGTTTCGTACAGACAAGATCAAGAAAACAATGAAACGTTTGCTCGCTTGTATGATGGAAGACAAAAGCCTAGGGTAAGTCATTTCAAGGACCTTCATAAGGATGTTTTTCACGAGCAGCCTTGGCTCGCTAATCAATAACGATACTTCTATTCATCGACGCTCTTAAAGAACGATACTTTCGCAACGGTCAAATTGCAGAGATTGCACGGAAATTAACCTCTAAGATCGATGGAGCTCCTTCAGTCTTTAGTTGGAGTGGATTTCTGAAGTAATGCTATTGCCACGGATATCAAACCGTTTTCTCATCGGTGATTTTGCGACTAATTTTCAGGACCGGAGTCGGTGATCTTTCCATGTGTTCGACATTTTAGCGTGACAACGACCAGGGACGCTTTCCATTCGACCAAAATTTTCGAGATTTCCGGTCTGAAATCGAATGGAACGGGAAAAGTTCCGGTTTAAGTTTTCGAAAATTTAGGAATACGTTTTGAGTGTGCCCTCTTGGATGGAATTTCCGGAATTATCGGAACGTGTGTATTCCATTCGCGACAGATGTCGGTTTTAGTCTTCCTGTCGAACCTGAGTTCAAGTGGATGAATGGGAACAACAAAAACTCGCACGTTTCCCTAGTCATCCAGAAGTGGTTCTCATACTTCCCCGACAAATAGACAGGAATTGTAACTTCGAAGAACCCATCAACGTGATTGAATGTTCTCTGAATAAAGCAGGCAACTGCAGCCACAAGTATTACATTGTCGTTGCTGTCGAGAATGGTACAGCTCATCATCCCAGAGTAAATATTTGAAAAGCCCGCCATTTTGAAACACAACAAAGTCCACCCAACATTCCCTGTGACCTCAAAATATGGGATGCGTTCCATTCGACCACAGGCAGCCCAAGCTTCAGCTGTGAGATAATCATCTTGCGCAATATCAGTCACGGCGGAATTATAAGAGTTTGTATGGGAATATTTATGACCGCTCTAAGGAATAAAAAAATCCGTCAAATTCTCAATAAAAATACCTCACCTTACTTCCACAGCATATCACTTGTTATCTGACCGCTTACGTTGATAAAAAGAACCCATTTTAGCGAGTTCTCCATTTCGAGGTTTTCTTGGTACGTACGTAGAAAACGAAAATTCCGAAAATTTTGAACTGGTGATTTTCGTTGAATGGAAAGCGCCCTTTCCTAACAGCTGACTCGAATGAGTAGTTGGTCACATGAGACAATCAATCTCTTGCCTCCCCTGTTATTTGCGAGTACCGTGGTAATATTAAGGTCTTGACTAGCGTTTTTTGGCTTTTTTTAATGTTTTTTCGTTTGTTCTTTTATCCTGTTTGTTGCTTATTTGATTTTTGCAGTTTAAAGGCACACAGTGTCGTTGCTACTTTGTCCCAGTGAAACGCCGCACTGCGGCATTTCAAGCAGCGAGATTTATCGTGCATCATCGTATGGCTCTAGACAGAAATCATCAGGCACACAACCTTACCTTAACGCCAAATTGGTCAGGCCAGCGAGTAGAATTTCTTTCTCGCGAAGTAACACAGAGTTAAGACCTTACCTTAAGGAAAGAACGATAACACTTTTTTTGCCGATACCGCCGTACCTTCGTATAGAAATTTGGTGGGATTAAGTTCCTGCGCTTACCTGACGTTTGGGACTTATTAACTGAAATATTATTTCATACTTAAAGAGCTCTTTAGCATAGACGCCAGAAATGTATTATCAAAATATCAACCCAATCGTTTCAAGTGTTAAATGATACTCCTGTATCTCCAGAACATAATGCAGTCGAAATCTCTCTCGAAAACAAGGCCCTTCCCGAGCAGCACACTTGAGGGAAAAGACCATATCTACGCGTGCCGATGTATTATTCTCTGACATGGTTTGATGCTACTCTAGTTTACAGATTTAATGAATGTCACGGTTACCGAAGAAATTACAATTCAGAGACTCAACCTTTCGACACTTTGGGGCATATTTTTGCCAAACTTAAGGATCCTGTCGAATCGACGCCATTTATTCTATTCCTTGCGATGACTGTGACAACACGAATACATCGGACGAATACATTTACACCTCGTCAGAAAAAAAGGCAGCTAATTAGTGATCATATAAAAGAACCTCTTGTTGCAACGTTTAGATCACCCCTGATGAATGCACAAGACAGGAGTGTCGAAACGTTGGGTCTATGAATTGTAACTTCTTCGGTTACATTCCTTAAATCTGTAAACCAGAGTAGCATCAAACCATGTCTGATTGTCCACCTGGTTGCCGCGTGAACTTTAATATAATGTATTATTCTCTATTATTTAATCAAATGAGTTGATAATGTGAATTGGCGTCCGTAACGAGATTTTAAGGCTGACGTTTCGAGCGTTGGCCCTTCGTTAGAGCGAATCCTTTCATAACAACTTTACTACCTACCGTGAAAATCATGAAACAACGACTGTTATCGAATCGGGTGTAAGGTTTCAGAAATAGTAAATGTCACTTGAGTAATATCACCGGATATTTCCTGGTGTAACTGAGACCTCGTAGGTCTCGAGATGTATTTAGAAAAATTTATTTGTGAGCAAGCGAAAATGTTTCATGGCTTAGAGTTGGGGATTTGCTAACATCATGCACTGTTGTTGTATACGTCCCAGTCCTTTCAAGGAAATAGCCTGTCGGAGTTGAAACCTCCACTTGTAGCAGACGGAATAAGAATTGTACCTGAAATATGTCCTCGCAGACAGGTGTGCCTCAGGTTTGAGCTTCTTGGCTGTCAAATTGAAGGCGGTAAGCTTTTTACTTCCATTAAATAAAAATGATATAAATGATTTATACAATGTTGTTTCTACAGAATATCCAACAGCGCTTTACAAGACTTGAAATTGAATAATGAGATATATGTTACATGATATCATAACTTCTATAGAGGAAAGGTATCTACCAAGTATCAATTGCTTGAGGCAAGCCATCTGATATTCAATAGAAATTTTCTTGCATTAACGTGATTCATCAGACAAAAAATGTTATGAAACAATTTTTTAAAAACTCTCCTTGAATGTTCCTCACCAATGTCGGTTTGGAAAACTACAACAAAAAAGAACAGGTCACTGTACCTGCTTTAGTGGTATGGTGGACAGTCTTACTGTATTTATTCATGGTTTGGTGCTACTCTGGTTTAAAGATTTAATGAATCTAACTGAGAAGTTACAATTCATAGACTACACATTTCGACACTCCTGTCTGGTGCCTTCATCAGGGGTGATGAGGGCACCGGACAGGAGTGTCGAAACGTTGGGTCTATGAATTGTAACTTCTCAGTTACATCCATTAAATCTTTAAACCAGACTAGCATCAAACCTTGTCTGATTGTCCACCTGGTTTCCATGTGAACCTTAATATGTCCATATATGTTATTCACTAGGAACAAATTATCACGAATTTATTACGAAATATCATTCTCGAATAGTTACTGTCATTGTTAAATGAGAGCCTAACATGACATTTCTATTTATTACTTAATTAGCGATTGTCACGTACAAGATGCTCCAAGGTAACTCTCTGGACGGGAGATACAACTTCACTGATTCAAGCTATGATGGTTTGACTGAAGGCCGCTTTCTATCCTTTGGATTGGGAATGCTTACTGATGGAAGATTGGCCAATGAAGATCTTACAGTAAATAACGGATTGGGTTGGATTGGCTGGAACATGATAGAGACCCCCAAACCTTACATAATATTTGATTTTTTGAACAAAAGAATCTTCATTTCAGCTACTTTCCATTGTAACGTCAAAGACCAGACACACATCGAGTTGTTTTCCAGAGTTGAAATAAGGTTTGATAAAACAATGTGGAATGGTTCTCCAGCTGATCTCATGCAAGAACCCAGGGAAATTTCCATTCCATCATCATCATCGATAAACCGCAATGTTACAATCGACCTGTGTCGCCGTGTAGGGAAGTCTGTAAGGTTCAGCTTTACCTACAGAGGACAATGGATATTAATCAGCGAAGTTATCTTCAACTCAGGTAAGTTAAAAGACCTCTAAAAGAAAATTATCATTCCTGGTTCTATGGCATTTCGCCAACCCTTACGGGTTTTTTTCCTCTAAATTTCCGAGAGAGCCTTTGCAGCTTTGTTATCTGTTCCTCTCACCGTCTGGTCGAGACCGCTTTCAGAAAAACGGTTTCTTCGGTAATGTGGTTTGACGCCACAAGCAGAAAAAGTAGATCAATATTTAATAATTTATGTTAATGACTTTTTCTTTTTCATTAATTTAATTATTAATTTTTTGATGTGGAAATGCAATATACAGTATGTGAAATAAGTTAATGATCAATTTCCATTGTATTGGTTGGAAAAAATTTAATTCAGTTTTCAATTCGTATACTTTGGCTAAATAATCCTTTAATTATAGTTCAAATGATTCTTTAAGGGGTGTCTAATAAAGGTAACATGGCAGTGAACCGCGTTTAGCAGTCCTATCATACTATACTGCGTGTGATTATGTGATTGGTTCGATAATTATTAGACTTGCAGAGTTGGTCAATCTTTATTTCATTGAGATGTATTTAGTCAAATAAAGAAATGCCTATCTTTTATTATTACAGAGCCACTGAGAGGAAGGTCACCTCCAGCAGTTTATTGTGTTTCAAGTACAACACACTCTCGATACACAAGTAGTACCTCGGAATACAGCAAAAGTAGTCTTAGTAGCACCACATCAACTGAAAGTGAGACATACCAAAATGATTTTATTGTTTACCTTCATAATTATCGTGCTAATTCTGTTGTATTCCCAGTGTCGGTGTTCCAACTGCCGAAAAACCTTTCCAAAAGCTATTTACAACATACAAATTAATAAATACTCATACCTACCCGACTTTGTCAGAGATAGAAAAACAACCAGCTTATTTGCAACTGTATGGCACGTAGTGCCTTATCAGAAAAGAATCAAACACTGAATCAACCAATCGGTCAGTTCATCCGGCGTATTAACAAATAACCAGTCTGTTATCTAGTTACACGGTCTTTCCGTTAGTCAGTTAGTCTGTCTGTCTGTCGGTCGGTCAAATAGTCAGTCGGCGTGTGCTACAGCCAACTAAGCTGCTATCATCTTCTACAGAGCGACTATTGCTATTACAGAAAAGAAGCCTGAAAAATTATTTTCTGTACTTGGTAAAATTGCAGCTCATCTGCGAGGAACGTTGTTTTATTTGATTTTCATCCGCTGATCAAATGAAATTTAGTTCAGTTAATTACATGATGCAAGGATTTTAAGTAATTGAACAGATTTAATAAAAAGTAACGATCTGTTTTCATTCAGTTGTAAAATGCTGGTGCAGCCACATAGAGCAAGTCATCGTTTGTGTAGCGAGCTCTATTAATGAGTCATTCTTTCTTTTTTTAGCCACCGTTGCTCCATCGGCCGAGGGACCTGATTGGGTGATGTTGATCTCATCTCTGACAGTGCTCTTCGTCATTGTAGTAATCCTCGGTATTGCTTGGTCATTCCGACGGAAAAGACGCCAGAAAAAAGGTAATACATGTATCACAACCTGTCAATTCCTTTTCAAAATAAATGGATGGCAAGAGAAAAATTTCGTTCAATTCGGATGTTCAATCTATTTCAGAATACAATTTTGTAGACAAAATTACCTTGAAGATATAAAATGATCTCTAACTTGCAAGGGTACTTTCAATCAAGTGTCTAAACTAATCCAGGATTACGTCGTTTTGTTTCCCTTCACTATCTTCATTATTCAAACACAAAATGAGCCCTGCACAAATCAATCCAATCAATTTGGACAGTTTACCGATCTTACTTTCTTCTGGTGAGCCATTGTGATTGCTTTAGCTTTGCTTTCGAGACTCCGATGAACTGCGCTTGTCTAAAATAAAACCATGCTATTGAATCCACACGACCACATTATCTCCCTCATTAATAATGGTAATAGGACCGAGTGGAGTCCAATTCGGTCTGTAATCATACGAGTGATTAACAAAATCGAACGACCACGAAGGGGAGTCCGATTTGTTAATCATGACTATGATTGCAGACAGAATTGGGCGACACGAAGTCCTGTGACCGATTAATCAAAACTATGACAAAATTTTATACAAGAAACTAGACATAAAATATTCGTTTTCATAAAAAGGCAGTTAACTCGGCGAAATGCGAGGCAACAGCGCACGCACATGAAGCGTTCTGTCCATTAACATAGGCATGATGTGTTAACTGCCCCTTTAACTGTCTAACTACACTGTCTGATTACGCAATCAAGATACAGAAGAATCTGTCCGAGATGAATATGAAGAAATTGAGCTGTCTCTACCCACGATAATGGTATGTTTATGTTTTCATTATAAGGGAAGATTTCACTGATTTCGAAAAATTAACAGTTATTCATCACCGAGGGGGAGGTAAAGATCCAAAACTTTCACTGACCTGACTGAGGTGTATAATCACTGAATACAAGAGATGATAATCTCTTGTTTTAATACATAATTATGCTTAAAGATCTACGTTAGTGTATTGTTGATAACGTGTCGATGGAACCTTGGCGAGGTGTCGGTGGAGCGTTCATAGTTTGTTAGCTATTATCATCTTTCACACATCCTTTTAACCAGGTAGATATTGCAGTAGTTGTTGAACTCCTCAGCATTTTCATGAAAGACTTAAGACTTAGAATCTGGACTTGGCTTGAGTCGATTGTGCTCGTAAAACTGGCATATTATGCTCCTAGCACTGCTCAAAATTTACGAAATTATGCTCCTGGCATCAAAATTATGCTACTTGATTTTTAAGCAAAATAAAGGCAGAGCACCTGGGTAAACACAAAACAAACAGCAACTGATTACTTATCTGGTAACTGCAGCCCATTATTGTAATAAACCAATTATCAAACATTGTATCGTTGCACGTTTCCCCTGCGTTTGTTCCTCAGAATCGATAAACATGCTGCTCATCATTTTTCAATCAATGGAGCTTCTTAAGTCAAAGTAAGGATGCAGACTTAAAATTAAGTAAAAATGCAGATTATGCCGGCAGTGCTTTCTTTGAAAAAAGTTAAAAATTATGCTAAAAATTATGCTGGCACAATCGACTCAAGCCTAATCTGGACCCAGGGCTTATCATCGCCGTATGAAACTTTGATTAGTACCCCAGGGGTCTTTCACCCCTTTTAAGAGAAATGATAAGGTTATATTTTTTGTTATTGCCCTCGTTCACAAATCGGTTAACAAATCTTGTATTTATTATACACGTTTTGTTTTTGTGTTTCCCGTAGGTGCCTTGCGACAGTGCCCAGACTCCTATATATGCCCAAGTGTCAAGCGCTTGTTCCTACAGCTACACACACCCGTACACGCCAGTAGAGAAAAATAATGGGAAAGAACACGAGTACGTCAATCAAATAAAGACTGGGGACTACGAAAATACGTATATGCCTCTCACCAATCTTAATATGTCAGCCGAAGATTCTCGTGCATATGCATCGCTTTTGCCGTTTAAAGAGGAAGAGAACAACAACGTTTAGGGTGTTGGTGAATACACTTTTCTCTGTTTTTATAAGAACCTTTTTCATCAGGAAGTTCAGAATGATTGACCAAAATTTCAAGAACATACTAAGAACACACCCAGGCTGAGAGTCAGTGAAGAACGTCGTTATTTTGCTCAAATTTTTTTTTCGGTCGGAATATGTAAATATATACACGCGCCTCACTGATGCCCGCAATACTAACTTGTCAGCTGACAATTCGCGCGCTATGCGTCGCTTTTGAAGTCTGAAAAAGATGACAATGGCAGTAAATACGTTAATCAAATACAAGCTTTGAGGCCAAGTTTCCCGAGACACGATGAAATTTAATCAGCATTGGTGTGACTCTTTTCGTTTTACAGTCTCTCTATTGGTGTAGATTTTTATTTTTCTATGATTTTCTTTTGATTAGGGTGGTACCGTACGATTTGTAGAGAAATCCATAAAGAGCAAATATTGCCTTTCGAAACCTGTCGACATCATAGATTGCACTCTCAGTGGAACATTATTCGCGAGCTTTAAAATTAGCAGTTTCTGTGGGGGTAATCTAGTGTTCCACCCAGTTTTTCTTCAGCCTTTTTGCGGCTTCTCTGAGAAACGAGCGTAAAAGAATGGGAAACTGCTGACGAGGATAAAGCATGAGGGACCTTGAATACTCAGTACACAACCAGTGATTTCAGCCAAAAGAGGTTTAAGATTTACTGTCACTGTTGCTTTTACTCAGTCTTTATGCGCCTTTTGAAGACATAAGACATAAGACATAGGACATGAATCATTTTTATGGGTTGTAGCTTAACAATAACGTTTCCTTTACGGTTGATTGAGAAGAATTATAGTGTGAAATTTGAGTTTATTTCCTTTGTTTGGAAATCGAAACGAATCACAAAAATGATTTTCTTTCTGAAGTAGCTAACATTGTCGCAAACAGTGAATGATTTTTTACCCCTCAGAATACATCCCCGAATTGAAATGCCTGGCCCTCTGCTTAATATTCAAGGAACAAAAAAGTATGACACATTGCACAGAAATTAATGACTTCTCACTTGTATTTCAGATTTATGGCTGCTTTAGCACCACTTTCAAGGGAATTCGGAGCGATTAAATGATGCCTGATGTTCCAAGTCTTCTGCTTCCTTGGCATGGAACCCCAGCGTAGTCACCGTCTGAAGATGCTTCACCATCTAAACTTTAGAGCCTACATTATTAATGATTCTAGTGTCTCACTGTAGTCACCGATAATGTCAGTGCTGAGGTTCAGCAAGGCAGTGTTGCGTGAGGTCTAGGGCTAGATGCAAACCACTTAAAATGTATAATAAATAAAAGATCGTTTTGAATTAGTTTGAAGGTGCTTCTATGCAATTTCGATTCATAAGGTAACTATGAAGTATTAACAGTAAAAACCTGGTTTCATAACTGCGCGGTTAAACTCCTGAGTTGAATCTAAAGACGCCAAAAGTTAATCACGCCCCGTATTTAGATGTCGCGGTAAAGACCGAGTTAAAATGTTCCAAGCACATAGCATCAATTTCAAAATCTGATAATAAAATTTGGGCTGGGTCATGTAGAGTATTCTAAATTACCCGAAAAGAAAATATGTTGGCCATTGTATGATCCAAATTAAAATAACCTTGCACCTCTTGGGACCTGCACTAGAAGAAAACATCGAACAAGTCCAGAGAACCGAGAACCGTACTCTTTGAGAAAGTTGCGTGAAATCTAAAAGAACGACTGCGAAGAACGCTGACTGACGACCAGTAGGAGAGGTTCACAGTCCTCAGTTTCAGTGACGCAGAATTTCTTAAGTTTCCGCCCGCTGTTTTGCTAGCACACTGCTGGAGACCTTGCTTTCTTGTGCCAAGTCGCTTGGAAACCGAGTTATGACTCATAACCCTTCAGTGTCTTTCCCACATCTCTCCTCCTTATCAACAAGGCCGCGCGGATATCGATCGAGTAAAGCTTATAGACCACAATCCGGAAGGTTTTATGAATTTCTGCTTATGTCGGCACCAAGGACTCTCGACCTTTTGTCTATTCTCTGCTACCATTCTACTTACAGAAAAATTACTTCTATTCTCCTCTCTTAACCACTGTGCATGGCTAGGACTACTTATCGGTTCTTACTTGCCCCTTGTAACTCTAGAAGACTCCAATTAAATCTGATCGGTTGACTACGAGCTCCATAGCACACGCTTTTATATTTATTAACGTTAGGCATAACAGAACATGCTGGCCAACTGACCTTAAAAGATTAAAACTTGTTGTCAAAACAATATCCCAAATACTTTCACAAGAATGTAAAAAACTGATATTAACAGTCACCTAATCCTTCCGATCAAACAATCACTTTTTGACCTTCATTTGCCAAAAAAATAACTTTCATGTGGGTCCAGGGCAAGGCCCGTGGACAAACCATGCACGTCCACTGAAGGAAGTTAATCGAGACAGTCACAATTTGGAAACCCATCGCAATAGCTTAGCTCTAAACAACTTTGAACTTTGAATTCAAATCTTAAATAATTGCCTACGATAGTCAAATGACTGAAATCATAATCCACTTACTGAATAATCTGCTACACTCATATTTTTTAGAAAAACGCGTATGTCGTTGTTTTGTTGCTCAATCGATGCCTTTAACAAAACATTCAGTGCCGCTTAACAATCTTTCTGCAAAAGGGCATAAATAAAACTATACAAGCATCCTTTTAAATTTCCTAATATTGGATAAAACGTTGTCGAGCTTTTTAGCAATGCAGTCAGTTCAGCTTTTAAAGTCAAAGGCCTGCCTCACTCCACTCCCAAACAACGCAACTCATCATGAACTGACGAAATACTGCAATCAATCAAATATGGACTATCAAGAGAAGGCAAAATTTAAGGTCAATAATCATCAGGATATTTTTGAGAGTCAAATGAATTTGAAATGCAACTTAACTTGTCCACTCTGGAAAACGAACAAATTATTTTCCGTCCACACTACAATCACTAGTTACAGAAACGTTTGAATGTGCCCTTGAGCATGCTTGCAGTCAGGCTTGATAATCAACGGCGGGCTGGCAAGCATGCTCACCTTCCTCCGATCGAAGAGCAGACCCAATTAGTTCGTCATGGAATTCAAGAAGCTTTGACGTTTAGTTTTACGCAAAGATCTGTTTTCATTTTTCTTTTGGCCTTTCAATCTAAAACACCAGGGTGGCGTTTTCAAATCGGGCAGCACTTTTGAAAAGCTCTGTTTCCAGTGCACACAGCCGGATTTGTGTGGGTGGTAGGTAAAATACTAGAAACTGATGCTTTTGTTACGCCAATTCACCTTCATATAATTTTTTTTGTAATTTGGGGATAAGGAACACGCGGACTGTGTCGGCATATATGGCTAAATCTGGCACTATAGACAATCGAATGAAAGCAAATTAAAGCACTCTTCCATGTTCGTATTCTAACAGGTCAGTTAAAAAAAACATTTCGCAGCGCACAAAACAAGAGTAAGCATCGCGCAGACTATCATTAAACTTACACGTGGTCAGTACGCGACCTGATCCCGTTGTCAGGGGGTTGTTCTGCGCGCTTAACGTCACAGTGTCCTCAGTTTATGAAACCGGCGCGCGAAAGGTGGATGCGTCATTTCGCAGTTGCTGTTGCCCGCGAAAGTTTGCGAAAACTTTCCGTGAAATTTGAAATTGAGTAAGAATAAGATGTACTTTGAGCATCCAGAAATAGACAAGGGTAAGTATACTCCAAGTGGTTCAATGCTTTAAACAAAATTCGTCAAAATAATGCGTTAATAGCCTTTATGACGTCAAACACGTGTGGCACGTGCATCAAAATTTTTGAGTCAATTGAGTCAACTGATGCAAGAAGGCGGTGAGGAGATGAGATCGGTTTGCCTTTAATTAAAATGTATGGAGCGGGGCTAACGCGATTATTTTTTTCTGGTAATTCTTATCTATGATTTAAGTCATAGCTATTCCTTCCTTTAAATAGCTCACATCAGAACGAATTCTGTATGTCGGTTAATATTTATCAGTCTTGCCGATTTTACATGGACGAGCAGGCGTTCTTTTGAGGGAATTTTAAAGCCTTAAACAGTAACAAATTTTCTCTACCCTGTGGTACAGCAGACTATTAAAAATGATGAAAAAGCGAGAAGATCTAACACAGGTACTTGACAAGACATTTTTATGTTAAGGAATTCAAGAGATGTAATGACAGTATCTTCCAATTTGTTTGCTGTTTGATGTCATTTCAGCCTGAACGTTCTCATAAAAAAGGTTCTTTAGAAAAAAAAAAGAGAGGAAGAGTGTACATTGCCCACGGAGGTAGCACACATCATTTTCTGACCTTTCCACTCCCGATTTGTTGTCCACACCCTCATCAGCCTCTATTTTACTATTGTTTTCAGCTCGCGCTCAAATATACGACTGGATTGAGGTCAACGACCTCCGAAATGTGCATATGGAAAATAACAGGTTGCATGTGTCCTCACGCGCCAAACGATCAATAATTAGTTAACCAAATGTGACAAAGTCGAACTTTTAAGTTAGTTTTAAGTTCAAGCGACTCCGGTTACTTCTGAGACTTATTTGGTTCAGGTACTAATTTAAAACCGATTACATTGCCGTTGTTAATCTGTACTGTTTGTTGCTATCAATCAAAAATAGCCAACAGCTGCGTACGTCAGTTCCGGAGTGAAATTGTTGTCGAAGGGAACCAAAAGCCTTTACTCAAGGGCTCTGACATATCTAAATGAGTTTGAGGTATTTAAATAAGCAACCGATGACAAAAGGAACTGTCAAAGCCCTATTTAGACGTGATTTGGACAGTCAAATATTAAATTTTGCTTTCGATTTCGCGAATCATGTAGATGCTCGACTGAGCTTACTTAACTTTGCAAGATGGCAATAGATTTATAAACCTTGATCATTGGTGGTCTTTTTCTCTGTTTTGGCGCACAAGTACACGGGAACGATGGTAAGATAAATAATCTGAGTTTCGACTGAATTAATGTTATACTATTTGCTGCTTTCATATGGATTCGGCTTTCCGGTATGGGAGTAAAGCACGTATGTTGGATGACAGGAGCGGCGAGAGTTAATTAGTGTTGCAATACTGTCTAAGGGTCTCTCCAAATGATTTTTATCAGTTTTCACAATCTCTGGGATAGTCAGACGAGTTTTTAACGGCATAGGGTAAAATATGGACTGGACCATTTTTTGGACCATTTTATAGGGGGGAAGCACACCATTAGTACTCAGGGAGGGGTGGGATACAGTCTACTAGTACTGAGGGAGGGGTGGAAGGCAGAGTGTTATTACTCAAGGAGGGGTGAGAGAAGGACTATTGCTAGGCAGGGAGAGGTGGGAGGTGGATGTAATAGTAAACACTACTTGTTAATGCGGCTTTTACTCGATCGTACAAATTATCTTCATCGGTTTTTCGACTGACTTTTTGAATGTTCTTCATTTTTGTCGTCCTGCGAAAGCGAAGCTGCCACGTGAACACTGGACTTTGATTTCTATTGAAAATATCGCGTTTAAGATCCTCTACTGTTGAGTTATGCCTGTGCCTTTTGAGTCGACTTGTGTACCATCAGTTGCTTCACGTTTCCCTTTGTGTATACAGTGTGTAATTACTAAATTTATCTATATTCCTTTTGTCATTCATCTTATCAGACGAGATCACGAAATTTCCGGTCCTTAGCCCTTAACTTAGCAGCATATAGAATTCACGAGCGCTTTTGCAATTTCAACGTTTATACGTTTACTATATAAAATAATCAGCAAACGATTTCGAAGAGGAATCCATATTCTCGAATCGAGCAAAAGCACTGCTGTACTTGTAGTATGGGAAAGCGCAAATGTCGATTTCATCTGTTTCGCAAACAAAGGAGATAATCATCAACACCGGAAATAGCGACCATGCATTCCTCGCGACTCCCTTACGTTTGTTTTCCAATTTGCTCGGGCCGCTGCCAATCACTTCTTGTGTAAAAATCTACGTAACCTGCCTAGTGGAAGTACGGTGGCTACTGTTGCTTGCCGATATTTTCCGTCAGCAAAACGTAGAAGTCAGTAAATGTGACCGATTCTGCCCGGAAAATTTTATTGTCTGGAGCTTGGATATGTCAAGAGAGTTTCATTGACAGCTGGATTAATTACACCCCATGTTGTGAAACCATTACATCGCACTTTACTTCGCTTTTTTTGTCACATACAAAAAGGGAAACGTGAGGCAACTGAAAGATGATTCATGCTAACCCGTCGGTATCACTTAGCACTGGCACATGTCGACCTGACAGGGACGAATTTTGTCGGCGGTGCGTTTGAAAATTTGTCCGCCTCAAAAAATTGTCGAGTCAGGACAAACCATTCGCACCTGTAAAGTGTTGGTAATGACAAAAAATTTGTCTATGTTAACAATTTTGTCGCTAGTGCGGATAGGTCCATAATCACATACAAAAAGGGAAACGTGAGGTAACTGAAAGATGATTCACGAGTATCACTTAGCACTGGCATAAGTCGACCAAACAGGCACACGCATGACTTAACAGTGGAAGATGGCGATATTTTCAATAACAATTATAGTCCAGTGTTTAAGTGCCAGTTTCACATTCGCATGACAAGAATGGAATAAACACTACGACCCAGCACAAAAATTTTGACATACTAATAGTCGGTCGAAAAACCGCTCAAAACAATTTGTATGATTCAATGAACACTCGATAATTAGTAGTAGTTACTCAAACATAAACCTCCCACCCCTCCCTGCGTACTGATAGTTCGTCCTCCACCATCCCTTCCTGAATGCTGATAGACTGCATCCCACCAACCCCTGCTAATGGTTAGCCTTCCCCCCCCAAAAAAAATGGTCCAAAAAATGGTCCAGTCCATATTTTACCCTCTGCCTAGGGGCGTAGGGTAAAATATGGACTATTTTTTCTATAGGGGGGGGAGGCAGAACATTACTTCTTAGGGATGGATGGGATGCAGTCTCTCAGTTCTCAGG
Organism: Pocillopora verrucosa; assembly: GCF_036669915.1. Classification (NCBI taxonomy): domain Eukaryota; kingdom Metazoa; phylum Cnidaria; class Anthozoa; order Scleractinia; family Pocilloporidae; genus Pocillopora; species Pocillopora verrucosa. The sequence continues at coordinate 21,260,293 of NC_089325.1, read as the reverse complement.
GAGGGATGGTAGGCAGACTGTTGCTACTAGTGGAGAAATAAGTACTAGTACGCAGGGAGGGGTGGGAAGTTGATATACTGGTAACTGCGACTGATTTATGGAGGAAGGGCTAACGCTCGAAACGTCAGCTTTTTTACCCTTTACGGTGGCTAATTTACGTTTTCAACCCAGTTGTTAACACTAAATTACCTGCTATACTCTCCCACCGACGCAGCACCACAGTTTCTTTAGAAACTTACCCCTTTATTCATTTATGATTTATAGAGTGTTCATTGAATCATACAAATTATTTTGAGCGGCTTTTCGACTGATTATTTGTATGTCAAAATTTTGCGCTGGGCCGTAACGTTTCTTTAATCTTTTGTAATGCGAATGCTAAACTGGCACTTAAGCACTAGACTATAATTGTCATTGAAAATATCACCAATTCCATTCCTGTTTTCTATCCTCCACTATTAAGATATGCGTTGTGCCTGTTAGGTCGACTTGTACCAGTGCAAAGTGATACCGACGGTTTAGCATGAATCATCTTTCAGTTGCCTCACGTTTCCCTTTAGTATGTGACAAAAAAAGCGGAGGAAAGCGCGATGTCTTTATAATGGTTTCACAAGACGGGGTGCAGTTAATCCAGCTGTCAATGAAACTCTCCTGACATATCCAAGCTCCAGATAATAAAATTTTCCGGGCAGAATCGGTCACATTTACTGACTTCTACGTTTTGTTGACGGAAAATATCGGTAAGCAACAGTAGCCATTGTACTTCCACTTAGCAGGTTACGTAGGTTTTTACACAAGAAGTGATTGGCAGTGGCCCGGGCAAATTGGAAAACAAACGTACGGGAGTCGTGAGGAATGCATGGTCGCTATTTCCGGTGTGGGAAATTAACTCCTTTGTTTGCGAAACAGATAAAATCGATATTTGCGCTTTCCCATCTTTCCCATATTACATGTAAAGCAGTGCTTTTGCTCGATACGAGAATATCGATTCCTCTTCGAAATCGTTTGCTGATTATTTTATATAGTAAAGGTATGGACGTTAAAATTGCAAGAGCGCTCGTGAATTCTATATGCTGCTAAGTTAAGGGCTAAGGACCGGAAATTTCGTGATCTCGTCTGATAAGATGAATGACAAAAGGAAGATAGCTAAATTTAGTAATTACACACTGTATACACAAAGGGAAACGTGAAGCAACTGATGGTACACAAGTCGACTCAAAAGGCACAGGCATAACTCAACAGTAGAGGATCTTAAACGCGATATTTTCAATAGAAATCGAAGTCCAGTGTTTACGTGGCAGTTTCGCTTTCGTATGACGACAAAAATGAAGAACATTCAAAAAGTCAGTCGAAAAACCGAAGATAATTTGTACGATCGAGTAAAAGCCGCATTAACAAGTAGTGTTTACTATTACATCCACCTCCCACCTCTCCCTGCCTTGCAATAGTCCTTCTCTCACCCCTCCCTGAGTAATAACATTCTGCCTTCCACCCCTCCCTCAGTACTAGTAGACTGTATCCCACCCCTCCCTGAGTACTAATGGTGTGCTTCCCCCCTATAAAATGGTCCAAAAAAATGGTCCAAAAAATAGTCCAAAAAATAGTCCAAAAAATGGTCCAAAAAATGGTCCAAAAAATGGTCCAAAAAATGGTCCAAAAAGTGGTCCAAAAAATGGTCCAAAAAATGGTCCAGTCCATATTTTACCCTATGCCGTTTTTAACGCGTTTCATGATATGTAAACCTTTGAGCCTACTCTCGGAAACTGTAGACAGTCATTTCGTTTGATGCGTTTCACTAAGAGACCGGAAACACGTGAACTCGTGATTTTGATCTTTGTTTTGTTAGGGAAAAAGGTCGCCTTATATGTTCAGCTCTTTGGTTGACCTGCAGATGTAATTGCGGAGATTTGGGTTTTCAAGAATAAAAAAAGTTGATTTAAAAGGAAATGTTTGTTGGTGCGTTTTCGACAGCTGCCGCGCTCAAATTTAAGTCCGTTCCGTTATTACGGAGCTAAAATAACTTTACTGGTTTAGTCTCTTCAAGCGCATGTAATAAGCCATTAACAGGGTGATTTAGTGTTACCAACCGAGTTGAAAACGTAAATTGGCCACCGTAAAGAGTTTAAAGACCGACGTTTCGAGAGTTAGCCCTTCGTCAATCGCTCTGATAACGCTTCTTAAAGCCAAATATCAGAGGGTGTAATTAACAATTCATGAGATTCCATGGTGCCGCGCGTCCGTTCAGAAATACATCACAGATGACGTCAAAACGTGGTAAGAGTAAGAAAGAGTCACACTAAAAAAAACCTTGACTTTGTACGTATTCCCTCTTTCATTTTAGATTTAACAACAGAGCCAGTAACGTCGCATAGGAGTGTGGACAATCAAGTTTCACATACTATGTCTTTCCCAACACAAGCTGGGAGAATGACCACAGGTATGCACTCACTTTTCTTGTGAAAGGCTCTGTGAAGATGAACTGTACCACTGTTGATTCTGCGGCTAAATTTTAAGGGGCTTCTATTTGAATTTAATTTTTTGTTCTACGAGTTTGGTTTAATGTATCTGCTCAAATTCCTTTCTTTTTAATGATTCTTACCACCATGGTGAGTAGTAGAGGAAAGAGAGAGTGGAAGTGATCAGAGTGGAATGGAGATTGGACCTGACTGGTTCAAGAGATAATAAAGTGTTTATAACTAGTTTATGAACTCTAGTTGTGTGTATTTGTGCTGAGTTATACCAGCACGACACTTGACTCTCTCAGTGCCAATGGGAACCTGATAAATTGCATGCTGTGGGTTACCTGAAATGGGCGAGTACTACATCCAGGACCTGAGTCCTAGTGTTAGTCTTGGTAGCTTTGTGAACAAGAAACCGTGACAAGCTCTGGTTCGTGTGCCACAGGGAAGGTGTGGTTCATAGGCCACAGGGCAGTTGTGGTCCACAGACCAGTTGTGGTCCACAGACCAGTTGTGGTCCACAGACCACGAGGCAGGTGTGGTTCATAAGCTACAGGGCAGGTGTGGGAACTGTTAAAAATTGCTTCAGATGTTTCAAATGGAATGCGCCATTTAGAAAGCAAACTGGTGAGTAATACTTTTTTGTGTGTGTACTCTTCTCGGCCGACCTTGAAGTTTAACTGCTGTTAAGGGAATATTTCGTGCAAACGTGAGTTCGTAAAAATTTACGGTCTCTTCCTTTTGGTGCGACGGTGGCGTAAAGAACATTAAAAAGCACGCATGTATTTATTCATGAAAGCGTTACGCGTTGTGTTACGCAGTGTTTGGTTTCGCGAGGAACCATGTTTGGTTTCGCGAAGAACCGTTGACTTAATAAGTTATACGGAATAGTTTGGGAAACCAATAAAATAAACCAATAAAAATGAAAGAAACCAAAATAAAATAAATTATATGGACAGACGGGTTACCTCACCAACCTGGGGTCCCCCACCTCCATGTAAACAGGCCCTAAACAGGCCCTAAGGGCCTGTTTACATGGAGGTAGGGGACCCCAGGTAGGTGAGGTAACCCGCCCAGGTGGAGTAACCCGCCTGTCCATATAATTTATTTTATTTTGATCACGTTTACATGATAGGTGAGGTGACCCGCCTATGCGGGTTGCCCGGTCTGCCAGGTAGGGTAACCCTGTCATTTTTATTGGTTTATTTTATTGGTTTCCCAAACTATTCCGCATAACTTAGAAAGTCAACGGTTCCTCGCGAAACCAAACACCGCGTAACACAACGCGTGACGCTTTCATGAATTGATACACGTGTCCGAGAATTAATATTTCGTCCTTTTCGACGATTGAGCTTGGGACGCCTCTACTCAAACTCCTTAATTGCAAGCGCAACAACAACCTCAAGAAACCTCACCCCAGCACCCCGAGGTTGTAAGAGTGCATGTAAACGCGTTTTATTTTTCGACCACGTCTAGGCGGGTTACCTCACCTAACTGGGGTCCCCCGGCTCTATGTAAACAGGCCCTAAATTTCGCAGCTTGCTCGCTTCGCAGTTTTAGCGGCTCTTTTGGACATAAGTCGCTGATTCAAACAGTAAAATGCTCTCGTTTCAAAGAAAAAATATTTTCCTCAAAGCCTCCATGATATGCAGATCACACCCATTGAGATATTTCTGCGAGGAAAAGTTTGATTTAAACTACGTGCCGGTGACCGCGTCGGTAAACATTTTGGAATAACTACAATGTCTTTTGCAGTGTCACGGCAAGAACTGCGAGAATCATGTCTTCCCATCTACTGGGCATAATTTGCTGATTCAAACGGTAAAATGCTCTCTCTTCAAAGAAAAATTCCTCTAAATTTCATAATGCGCCGGACCACATGGAAAAGTGTTGTTTTTAATCACGCGCAAATCTGAAATGATTGTGAGATGTCTATTCAGTCCGCTGTCCTTTGAAGTGTCACGGCAAGAACTAGAAACATTATGCGTTAGTGGTTATAAGCCTAAATTCACAAAAGAAGAGAGCACAAACGAGTATCTAGTGCAAATGTCGAACTTACTAAGATACTACGAAACAAACAAAAAGTAGCACAAAATCAAGATCCATTGGCAAAATCACTCACTCACTCACTCACTCACTCACGCACCCACTCACTAACTCTTGACGACGACATACGTGGCTTCGTCTCCAGCAGCAGCCACAACAAACAAGACGCCTGGAGGCGATTCCGTGGGATGCGTTGGCTACTGAACGTAGTATTAGAAGGAATTGTGCAGTTTCAGTAACTACCATGATTAGTCAGTTAGATCACCCGAAGAAATCACTGATTTTTTTATGGAACTGGACCTACTCATCTCTTCGTGTTTCTCATGACTTGTTTCATTCCACCGACGGGCAACGGCTGGGTAAAAACAATTTCCATTTCCGCTGAAAACGACTTGTCTCCTTTGAGGACGTAATTTGTTTAACAAAATTTAAACGAAAAAGAAGCGGTTTTTAAAACATTTGACGGTAAACTAGTAATTACCAAAGGTTAGGAAATGCGGGCGAGGACGATGTATTTTTGACTATTTGGTTAATGAAAGATTTGGGGGCCCACCGTCAGGGAGAAAATATTTGTTTTGAGGGGTTGAAATTTTAGTCCATGAGGCCACCCCCCCATGCTCCACTCGCTTTTCCCTCTGTTTTGATCAATATTAACAATAGAGTGATTTTACTAAACCTGTGAAACAGTTACCAACACAAGATCATTCCATGAGATACTAGTCCCATTGTTTTGTTTAGTTTTAGTAATATGCTGTAATCGTTGTTTCACGGTGTGGAGAAAATCACTGTAGGTTATAAAATATGCGTATTGATCCAGTCAAAATGATTGATGTAACGCAACAATTATTTATTTAATATCTTAACATGCAAAACTTAGAGATGTTATTTGAATGAATAACAATAAAATCCAAAAAATAAGGCGCTTGTTGATGTGCATAGTTTAAAATGTTACTGTATGTAAGACTGAAGGACGAACACCGCTGTCGCTCCACGCCTCTACGGGATCAAAGACAACAGTCTCAGACTATGCGCTTGTCAGGTCAAGGACGAACAATACCGACGCTCCACGCTTGAAGTAAAGGACGAACAGATACGACCCTAACTCGAAGCTTGAGGTCAAGGACTAAGGGCCTGTTTACATGGAAGTGGGGGACCCCAGGTAGGTGAGGTAACCCGCCTAGCCGTGGTCGAAAAACAAAACGCGTTTACATACAATCTTACGACCCTGGGGTGCTGGGGTGAGGTTTCTTGAGGTTGTTCATTTCCGCATCACGGAAAAACAAGCCGACGCATGGGTTATGTTCCATTTCACGATTAGGCCTTTTAACTCGCCGAAAATTTAAAGAATTCTTAAATTATTTTGAACTAAATGAACCTTGAACTAGATACACCACTCTGTTGAACGCATACGTCAGCGGCTATTTTTTTTGTGGTGGGGGGAAGGATATCTTCGCTCACCTCGCTTATCCCCCCACGGGCTGGATTGAGACCTGTAAGGATTCGTGACTAAGAATCTGTTCGGTTCGCTCGGAACCTCGTTCAAACCCCAAAGAACTTGTTTTCCACGACAAGATCATGTACCTCGTGGAAATGTTAGGTAAATTTTTCTTTAATTTGTTCCCTGCTAAGACTTATTGTTATTCCATCATGCATTGTGGTAATTTTTAGCTAGAACTATTTCGTGACTGAGGTGTTAGAATTTGACTTTTCGCACGATTACAACTTATTTTTTCACAGCTGGGTAAAATTTCCGCACAGCCCCATACTATTGTAAAACAAATCTGTTTTCCCGATGGCAATGTATTGTTTTTGTAATTGTTTTCTCTATCCAAGAACTGAATGCATAATGTAGGATGGGGCTGTGCGGAAACTTTATCTCATTATTTTACGTAAGCTGCATTTTTAGATCTTCATTAGAAAGGCTAGAAAATTTGAATTTTGATATCGAAGCCATCGTTCATCCGCATGTAACATGAGAAAACAGAACAGCACCATTTTAGTACACAGATTAGGCGGTATCCGGTCGTTCCGCCCGAGAGTCAAACCACCCGAGACCTTTCCACCCGAACTTCGAAGTCATTGCGCCTGATGTATATGTCGTCTTATCTATGAGTTGTGTAGAGTTCTTCAAAATGGTATCTTAAATAAAACTAGTGTGTTATGAGTTTTTGTAACGAAATACAACATGAATGGTTTAATATTTTTTTCTGAGTTGTATACTGACTCGGCGGTAAAATTCGTCTCGGCTACGTTCCGTTCACTGTTTGCATGACCGCCATAAAAAGCATTACATAAACAAATTTGATATCCCATTTTCAAGCCCGTGGAATCATTTCGTTTCCATGGTATGAGCATTTTCAGTGAAATATCTTACAAAACCAGACATTTTATTCAACTGACACCACAACTGACTTTTTTCCTCAAAATTTTGGCCACGATGTGTCTACACGTAACAATTATTATTCAACTGACATCACAACTGACTTTTTTCCTCAAAAATTTGGCCTCGATGTGTCTATTACGTAACAATGATTTCGCTTTTGATCGCTGACGTTCCGAAGAAGTTAAATATTTCAGCGGTTGAATGAGCAGTTGTTTTGGTAACACGGTCAACAAATATCTACAGACATTTACTAAAAGAAATTTAAAAATGGAATAACAGCTTAATCTTTGAAATTTGATGCACTGTTTGTTCGTCGGGCAGATCGAAGTCCATTCTCGGGCGGATCGACTTCGGGCGGATTGTATTTTGGTAGTACTTTTTCAGTTCATTTTCCTATACTACTTTCACCTGATTGATTAATTATTCCTAAGTTGCTATTTATTAATTTGCAGAATGTCAGTGTTTTTTTTATCCTAAGACAGCCGACTCCTCAATGGCACCTGTTGTAATACGTTACATATCAATCTTTCTTAGCACAGCGTTTTGGAAATCATTTACCCATGTCGCTTGAGACTGTTCCCAAATTTGATTCTTGACAGCTCTACCATGAATTACTATAACTATGTGATTTCCTACTAAAGTCAAACCTGTATTAGCAGTTAACCCCAGGGTATGGCTTGGTGATCACTTCATGCAGGTTGACCATTTAATACAGGTTCTACAGAATAAGGGTATTGTAAAAAAATGCCATTTTATGCCACACGTGAACATTTGATGCACGAAATTCACCCACAAATACTACTGGTGTTGATTTCTGGGGATAAACATGGACAAAATATACTTGAAAACTTGTTTTTAGTTTTATTTGAGTGGTTCTGGTTTTAGAGTTAAGGGTGATTATATGACTGCTTAATAGAGGTAATGTTTAACCCTTCAACTCCAAAGATATCATTAGTAATTCTCCTTATTGTCTGCCATACAATTCTTATGATGTCAATTCGGAAAAATCTGATATTGGATCAACTACTAATGCCCTAATTCATATTTTACTTCATTCTCATCACTTCTATGCTTGATGTTGTATAGATATTGTAAGGAGAAATTCTCTTAGTCACTCATGGGAGGTAAAGGGTTTTAGAGGTAAAAATTAAGGTCTTTGAGGAGAAAAAATTTTGGGACTTAAACTATTAACCACTTAATACAGGGTGACTGCTTAATACAGTGCTGCTTTATTCCAGTTTGACTGTATGTGTAGTATTTACATGTATACCACTATCTAGTTGATAACCTGTCTAGTTGATAACCCCAGTATATGACCAACTCCATTTTAAACCTTACTTTTGTGCATAAACAAAATAATCAAGTTATTTCCTTATTTTGCAAATAAATTTTATTGACCATCCCATTATCATGACTCGACTTTGTTGGGAACAAGATAGAATTTCCCAGCAACAAGGGCTGTATGATCAGAGTTCTGATGTTTGTTGGTTTTTTTTTTTAAGTATTGAGAGTTAAGAGTGTTAGCTATGCCCTTGTGTCCATGCTTCTCAGTCCAACTCTGTAATCAAATGAGTCTTCTTTAAAATAGATTTTAAAAAAAACACTCAGTCTGGTAAATGGGTACAAATGAAACAAAAAGTTGATTGCATTTAATATGTTCATACAGTGTTTGTTCTATCGTCTGGTAGTCAATCTAATTGCAGAGTTGTTCTCTTGTTGCTGCTGATTAAAAATTCATTTCTATTTCATACCTATTCAGGTCTGTTTTTGTTATCGTGGGAAGCAATTGAGACTACATTTGCACAAAATACTAGTAAGTGGCATTAATTAAATTCATTTGATTGTTGCATCTTATAATAAAGGTGTGATTAATAAGTGGAACTCTGGTTTCAGCACAAAAGGATACATATCAGTCAGTGATTAAAGGGGGTAAGTCTCTAAAGAAACTGTGGTGCTGGGTCGGTGGGAGAGTATAACATGGTATCGTCTGAGCTGATAACATAAATTGGCAACTGTAAAGAGTTTAAAAGCTGACATTTTGAGTGTTACCCATTCCTCAAAGGGAAGGGCTAATGCCCTGATGGAGGGCTTATGCTCAAAACGTCAGTTTTGTGACTCTTTATGGTGGCCAATTTATGTTATCTACCCCATTGATAATACTTATTACCCTACATATCAGTCAGTGCCTGAGTATCTTCATATTAAAAACAGAGAATAAATGATAAGAACAATAATGAATATAATTAAATATAAGAGAGAGTTTAATTCAAGTTTTGTTTATAGCTCACTGGTTCTGTAAAGGTGCCCTCTTCTTTACATTCTAACCTCTTATTAGATGTAGAAAGAATAAGATAAAAACAGATATCTGCTAGTCTTTCTAAAGCATAGGTGAGAAGCTCTAGACCTATTTCAATGACCAGCATCTGGTCTGCTTTGGCCTGAGTTTGTGTAGGTTTGTTATTGCTATTTTTTTACTTCTTTGGTTGTGCAGAAGGCAGTAGGTCTTTCGTGTTTATTTGTCATGGGTTGCCTGTACTTTAATTTCCACCGTGACAGTATGGTCATTTTTACTGTTGTGTCTGTTAAATAACAAATTATTATGATAAAGTTTTTGTACTGTCCTGTTGGGTTTTTTAGTTTTTCAGTTTTTGCCCCAAGCTTCTTATAGTCATTTTGTGGTATGGATTGCATGAATTGCATTGAATTTCAAAAGTATTGGACATGTATGTTTGAAGGGGAGAGGAAGAAACTGATATTGCTAATTTTTTCCTCAAGGGAAGATATAGACTCTTGTTGCTATGCAAAGGTATTGTATGGGCCCCGTATGCCTGAGTTGAAAAGACCCAATGAATACCTAAAATCTCAAGTGGATCTAATTTAAAAGGACAAAACATATTATAAAGATTAAGTTGATTACAGGAAATTTGTATGGTCTCTTCACAGCTGCAAGTCCTAACAACAGATGTTTGCCAGGGAACACTAACAACAACAACCTCAACCTAAGTGGCCTTAATGGAACGTTTGAGAGTCCAAGAGATCCTTATCACTCCCAATATTATCCGGGAATGAGCTGTGACTGGCTCATTACAGTACCAGAAGGGAACATTGTAAAACTCAGCTTCGAGCTATTCGATATGGAGTCTGTGGGTGCAGGTTTTCCTTTATGGCATTGCTATGGTGATTATGTAGAGGTACTTGAAGGGAACAGAAGTGACAGTAAGGCCAAAGGAAAGTTGTGTGGTGAGTCAAATCCAGGGATAATCCGCTCGAGAAGTCGGTACATGCTGGTGCGATTCAGATCAGATTCTTCCCACTCCCGGTATCGATATCACAAAGGATTTAAGGCTGATTTCACAGCAGAGAATAAACTAAGTAAGTCAGTAAGTGTGCAACTATGGAAATTAAGCCATTGTGGATGAAGGAGGCCAGTTTTTTTGTTTTTGTTTAGTCAACATAAGATATCTCCTCTCTTGAGTCAAGAATTTTTCTTCAAAGCACCTTATTTTTTTTATAAACGAGGTATATTTCTTGAGGGAAAATTCCTTGTATTTGCCCTATTTTCATGTTGATGGTAGGGTGGTTTTCTCCTCTCTCTAGAGAGATTTTATCACCTAAGCAGAAGTCATCATCAGAGCCAGGTGAAGTATCGTTGTCTGTTGAGTTTCATGAGTCTGGTTCTTGTGAACTGATTGGTCAATTTTGCCGTGATCTTATTGGTTGTAGGACTCAAATGGGGTTGATGTGATTGGTCAGCTTGTGCTGTCGGTAATATTTGGTCGTTCTATTGATTTTATTTGTGATGCTTTCCAGAGACTTTCATTAATAGCCGGGGTTACAGCTTTGCACTCTGAAACATTAATCAGTATTATGGAAAATGGTCCTTCTCAGGACTTCTCTCACATTGTTACTCCTGGGTGCAAACCATTCGTTGTATTTGTCCTTTTTAGTTTGTCCTTACTACGGTGAAGCACTTGCTGCTTCTATATCAGATAAGAAGACACTGACGAGTCCAGGCTATCCTCTCTTGCCTCCTGCCAGTTTGTTGCCATGGAGGTGCAGATGGATACTCAAAGTACCGGATGACCTTTCCACTGGTGGAGCATATGTATTGAAAGTTACTTTTAATCACTTCAATCTGCAAAAAGGTTTTGATAGACTCACTTTTTATGATGGTATCAATTCAGCATCAACGCGTCTTGGAAAATCATATTCCGGAACGGTCAAACCTGATGTGATTTATTCCACAGGCCGTCACATGTTTGTTGATTTTTCTGTGGAAGAAAAATGGTATTTGGAAGGAGGCAGTTTTAGTTTAAACTTTTCAGCCGTGGTCAGAGGTAACGTTATTTGGGCATTCTTGGGTTTACTCTGAAACTCAGTTGGCCTAAGGGGCCTAGGAAGGGGGGAGGGGCGAGGAGATGGGATCGTTTAAGTTCTTCTTGCGTAAGTTTGCGGAGTTTGTCTTTCCGTGGTTTGACTATTGAATCCTTACAGGTGTTGAAAATGTACTGTAAGGCTTAGGGGAAAGTCTGATGGCATTATTCACAACACCATGATCTGTGAAAAGAGTCACTTTCTTATGTTCCGCATATTTTGGTGAAGAAGAGAAACATATTATAGAAGCACTCAGCTCTTTATCAATTTTTTTCCCGGCAGGGTGGGGGGAGGGGGGGAGGGAGCAGCAAAGACCTAAGAATTAATTATACCGGAATAAGGATGTGTGAGGTTGGTAAATATCGACAAGGATTGCGAATGAATGTCTGAGATCGAGCTGCAACGTTCTTATTGATGCATTCAATTGCAGAGGAAGCCTTTGGAGCATGCCAATCGTTAGAAGGGAATGCCGAGCGTAGAAGCCTCACTGGTTCCTCTGGTACCCTCTTCTCCCCATTCTATCCTACTCCTTATCCGAAAAATGTCATTTGTATTTGGGTGATTTCCGTTCCTGCTAACAAAAGAGTGAAGCTAACATTTGATAAATTTGATCTTGATCCCGGGGAGGACAACGTGCGAATACTTGATGGACGAGAGTCGTCTAGTCAAGAGGTAGCTGTTTACCACGGATACAACTTATTTAGTAGTGAGTCAGCGGTGTACTCGACTGGGGGGTACATGTGGATAAAGTTTCAATCCACTCTGGACTCTTGGTATCATACTGGATTTAAAGCACATTTTGAGGCTGTGGAACCGCGTAAGTATATTATGATTTTATTTATCAACAGACCAATGATTTTGAAGGCGTAAAGCTTTTTCGTTAGCTTTTTCAATGTTTTTAATTTGTCGTGAAAACGTAGGAGCAAATTGGGATTTATCGCTGATCCTCGCTTGCCTGGTGCTTAGATGCGCCTTCCACATCAACTGTGGGGTTAAATAGGTAATTTCAGAGCTAGTTATTATTGGAAAATGAAAGGGGAAAAGGCTTGAAGTACCACCGATTATGACATCTCCAAGCCTTTTTGTTCCTAAAGACACTTTTGCTCAAATTGCAAATTAGGACGGTAAGGTGTTATGGATAGTGACTAAAAAAAATAAGTTTCTAGAAATTTCTAGAATGCCTAGTCACGCTGACATGCATACACGAACTTTCTACTGTCAGGCTATGGAACTTTCGAGAACAATATATTAGGTTATGAAGTTATGATGTTAGACTTCTAAAACAGTTGTTTTGTAAGCTTAGGAAATGTCCTAGAATACTTTGTAAATGTATCTACGGACTCAGTCGTTTAATATTAGTAGTTGTTCTTGTTGGGAGTGCCCGACTGTCTGGAATGCTATACCGAAAGAGATAGAGGGAGAGAGAGATACTGTGGAAGATTGTTCATTTAAAGAAGATTTGGAGGCAGCAGTGAGTGTGTGTCAGTGGTAAACTTAGATATAGTCCATAATGGGAGTAAGTTTTTTAGAAGATAACTATTGTAATACCCACAGGTGTCCCTACTTAGTAAGATCCATTACACGTTGTTTAATAAAGTAGCTGAGTTTGTAGGAGTATAGAATCTTTCTTTCGGTTAAATTATACCGTAGGAAAAAAAAACATTTAAGCTTGGTTGTCTCGAAGTTTTCCTGTGTAACTGAATTTAGTCCATGGCCCTGGACCAAGACTGTTTCTAGAGTATCTCTGTATTCCTCTTTTCAATTTGAATTTATCAAATATGTGGTGAATAACTTGAATCACTGACGACGCTGTACCACTTCATTAAAAAATGATACTTCGTTATCACCTTTGGTGTCGCCAGTCGGGCCCTAGTATTCATATAAGTATTTTAAAGCTCAAAAGGGTTTAAACTCTGTAGAGAGCCTGCCAAACACCTCCCTGAAAAATGGTAGGTTAATTTGTGTGATGCATCTTTCTTCCCAGCCGGAAGTTCCGAGCAGAGATGTTTTCCGGGCAACATTTACAACAACAACCTGAAATTTTCTGGTTACAATGGAACTCTTCAAAGCCCAGAGGGAGGAGAAGGGTATCTCTCTCACTCCAGCTGTAATTGGCTCATAGCTGTACCAGAAGGGTACTTTGTGAAACTCAGCTTTGACACCTTTCAAATGGAGGGCATCTCAGGAGGATGCGATGCAGATTATGTAGAAGTTGTCGATGGGAAGTACATCGGTGGTGATAGCGAAGGAAAAATGTGCGGTTCCCGTACCCCCGATAACATCTCCTCTACCGGTCGTTACATGATGGTTCTTTTCAGGTCTGGTCCAATTAGATCATCTTTGAGGGGATTCAAAGCAACATTTACAGCGCTTCATGAACCAACAAGTAAGTGAAAGCATTCCTGTTTCTTCGTTTTCGGGGAAATCGGTGTCTCCCCTTAAACACCTTGCCGCTCATTCGTAACATCCCTCATTTCCAATCAGCCAAAGAAATTTTATTTCAAAATATTTTAAGATTAGGTGGTAGAAAAGGCAAGTTCAAGGCAAGGGTGCAAAGCGCTCTTCATCACGACTGATTTGACAGGGTGTTGTTTGACAGTACCTCAGAGGTTATCAGCACGAGTGAAACAGAGTAAATAAAACGAAACTGTTATGTACTACCCCATCAAAATAAAGTATTTTGAATTTGGTTGTGATTCTTTTATGCTATGTAATTTCTGAATGATGACGCAAGAATCAGGTAGAGTGGTCGATAACTGACACAATTTCAACTGGTTTTGAACTTGTGATGATCCACACGTAAGGCATTCACAACTTGTTAAAGTATGTTCTAAAAATGGTATCTCATTATGCCAAGCATGGCTTTCCGATGTCTTTTAGCCGCCATCTTGCCATAAACAGTTACCTTTTTCACGTCAGATTTTGATAGGCTCGGTGGAACGGCCCCACCTGAATCTCTCCGAAGCCAATTTCCCTTCCCCTTCCCCCGTGGGATCACTTCAAGGAATTTACTTAAAATTGTTTTCTAACTCCGTAGCGAAAACTAAAGCTGTAAATTCCAGCGAGCTATGTTACCCGGATAACGTCCACAACTTTGATTTGAGGTTGACCGGATCAGAAGGGATTCTAGAGAGTCCGTTGACCTACTACCCACCGGGTTTACTTTGTGAATGGCTCATCACTGTACCCGAGGGACAAAGCGTTGAACTCATCTTCGAGAGATTTCAGTTGGATCCTGGTTGCAGAGATTATGTGGAAGTTGGAGATGGAATGTCATTGTCTGGTACATCTTTGGGAAAATACTGTGGAACTACAATTCCCGAAAACGTTCGTTCAAGTCACCGTAATCGTTACATGTGGGTTCAGTTCTACTCTGCCACGGATTATGCGGGTAGAAAACCACACAGAGGATTCAAAGCCACCTTCAAGGCCGTATCAAGTTCAGGTTGTCTACCATTGTTTTAAAAATTATAGATTGAATTTGTTGTAGCACGTCTCATGCACCGTCAACACGACTATCTTTTCAACGCCACGTGGAAACGATCCCTAGCTTCAGATAACTCTGCTTGTTTGACTTTTGTTTCTCTTTTTCTCTTTAGAGTCTCCTGCTTGGATGACAGCCATTATTGTAACTGTCATAGTGTTTGTTGCACTGATATTCCTTTCCGTTTGCTTGGCTAAACGAATTAAAAGGAGAAACAGAGAGGCAGCGGAGAGGTTTCCAATGGCTATAGTATCACGCCGTACTCTGTCTGAACCTGTTGACACCACAATCCCTCAAGTAAGTCGCGCTCCAGTTTCAACAAACGCAGATATACCACCCCCAGATTACCCATACCCATTAGAATCGCCACCACCCTACCCTGGTAAGGAACAGATTCCACAGTTTCCACCTCCATGACAGTCGTATCCATGGCAACAAAGTACACCAGCTGAAGAATCCGTTACCCATGAAAATTAGTGACGTTCGTTTGACGATTTTAATCGTGTTTTGCGCTCGCCAGATAAGTTGAAGCTCTAAAGTAAGATTAAGATTAAGCGTCAGCTGGGCAGAGAGACTTACTGGGCTCAGCTGTATAAAGGGCGGATAAAGCTATCCGACGGATAAATCGCTATCCAGCAGATAAGTGAAAGCAAAACGTATGGTTTCATCCACCGGATCGAGATTTATCCTGCGGATAGCGTTATCCGAATTTCGAACAACCGGGGCCAGCTCTATTTGGTCTATTTCTCTTTCTCGTGCTTGCATTTACTTCCTTTCGGTTCTCACCCACTTTTCCTGTGCTAATGCTTAAGGAAAAGTAAAAACAAGCACGCTATACATGTCATATCAGATCATTATCATTATCTACCTGTAATCGGTGTTTTCATACACCAGATGGGGCAATCGGCAAAGACTGCTATCTCAGCCGTTGTCTGTCCCTACGATTTCGCCGACAGTCCTGATCGGCGAATTAAAATCTCCATCGGAGACAATGGAGTTGGTTTGTCAAGCTATATCATCTAATTACAAAAGTAGTTGTAGGGACTTTGGTTATTATGAATTATAGCGTAAAAAATGCAAAACTTACCAAACGGATAAAGAGAAAATAGATTATGGTTGAAGTACAATAGCAACGACACTGACAGTTTATTTTAATTGAAGCAATCATATCAGGGATTAGATTAACTCAAACCTGAATTAAGTAACAAGTCAGAATTATTATCTCCACAGTTTCGCTTATTTTTCAATGACCATCTTTGATTTGTCCCTCAACGGATTATTTCAACAGCTGCACATACGCTACACAAGGGTGGCCATATGAAAAAGGCCTAAATTGAATTTTCATCGCCTCTTCTGTTCCTTAACTTAAAGTGTGACAGAGGGTTCTTACAGAAAACAAAGAGATTGTGACATTAGGCCATTCTTGTTGACTTAACTTGATTCAGTTGTGCTTTGACAACAGTTGTTGCTTACATGGTAGTATTAGTTTTAATCTGCTTTAGAAATAAAGAGAAACACAAGGGGCCGGTTATTTACACGAGGTCTGACCCAAACCGCTGTTTTACGCAATCAGAGGGCCTTTCGTAATCTCTGTGGTAGGGCTGTTTTTATTAAATAAATGCCCTTCATTGCTAGCTCTCGGCCCTCTTGACACTGTTCACAAACCAAATGTTCAGATAAAAGATTCAACTTAATTCAAGATAGTTTAGAACGCGGTTTTGTTAAACCTCGGTTAAACTTTGTTGAAACTGAATAACCGGCCCGAAGAGTTGTAACCACCAGCTTCCTTCACTGTTTCCGATGCAAATATTCGGGTATAGCGAGTTCTTTAGTTGAAAAAGACATATTCTTAAACATAATAAAAACTAGCGATGAAAAGGAAAGACGTTTCGACCTCTCCGATTTCCTTTATTAGGGTCTATTAAAATATGACAAGTTATGTTTACGAACAATTGTCGTGTAAATATAATGCTATTAAAAACAGATGAGAATGCAACAGGCATTACGGTTTGTTAAAATTGTATAATTACAACTAATCAAAATATTTAAAAGGTACAAGAATAGTGAAATATAATTTTGCGGTGCTTGAGCTACACTGTTTGTTTAGCGGTGGTTAAAAAGCATGGCTAAACTGCTGAATACCCTGCCACTCATTTACATGTCATTGAATAAGAATAGCATCCATTGTGTTATGCCTCGTTCTTGAAGCCTCGCGACACATGTAAATGAGGTGGACCAAAGTGGCAGGGTATTCTGCAGTTACTCCAAAAGCATTTCAAAAATAAGACAGACAAGGTTGTTCTCGCACTTTCTTAAAATGTTCAAACCTCGCTTGATGTTCCCCGGCTCCATGCCATGTCGTTCTCTGAGCTGGTCTCCAATCACCGACCCTTTGTGTTCCTGAATAATTTGGCATGAGTATTTGACAAAGCCAGCTTCATATGCATCACACAGGTCACATCAACCTGTTGCTGACTCACAAGGGGTGGCAGCGGAAAATTTTCCCCAAAATGGAAAAGTACGCAAATGAGTGAAACTTTGAATGCACGGTTGGGCATTGTTTTCAACAGCGCCCGTTAAAAATATTTACGATAAGCTAATAACGGTACGGTGCCCGTCGGCAACTGTTTCTGAATATTTCCAGACCTTTTCTCAGTTGCGCTACCCGGAAAAACTTGTGCAATCTACCATTCATCATTTTATTGATATAATGATATCAGATGCATCTCGTGCTCAAGCGACTGAGAAGTAAGAAGTTCCCAGAATCGTGTTTTCCCTACAAGGAACGTTGAGAAGTCGGCAAACTCGGAAAGAAGACGACTTGTAGATCTCAATTGCAAGATGAACACAGAAATCAGCCCGGTTAAGACAAGTCGAAACTGAGATAAAGAACGAGATCAGATTGAAGGAAGAGGAACCGCTCTTTGTGTGTCAGCAATCTGTTGTTTATTTTTCTTTTTTCATGCGTGATCTGTATGATGCACTTTATTTTCGGATACACATGACAGTACTTAAATCAACACATTGAGGATCACAAACGGGATCGGCGATCGGAGACCATCTCATAAAGGAGAATGACATGGAACCGGACGACTGACATCTCACGGAGTTTGAACATCCTAGGAAATTGCCAAAACAAACTTGAGTGTCTTATTTTTGATATGCTTTTTACCAAAGAACTGAAACTACTGCTAAACAAACAATGTAACTCAATCCGTGCGAAGTTATCATTTTAGACTATTCTTTAAACTTTAAGAGCCGGTTACTGAATGACACTAGTTCTAAGCCAAACGGCGGTTTTACGTGACAAGTGGGCCTTAAATATTCTCTAGAAGAGAGTTGTTTTTATTAAATAATGTTGAATAATAATTTAGCTTTCGACCCTCGCCTAAAAGAGTCAGCCAAATTCAAGATAGGTTAGATTGCAGTTTTGTCAAACAATGGCCAAACTTTGTTCAAATAACCGGCCCAAAGATTTCAATCGTTTGCAATTAATATACGATTTGACACATAGTTATGTTTGTTACGCTCTTATTCGTTTTGAAACTATTTGATTTTTCTGCTAATTTTTTATAATTTTGCATTTAACTTTGAATTTTCTTAGGTTTGACGAAAGAAAAGGGGAATGACATCTTTGTTGTAATTGAAAAAGTGAAATGTGCAAAATATAGCTTCAATCTAACCTATAATCAAGAAAGTGCCAAACTCTCTCTTTTAAATACATTCACTTCCCTTTTGTGTTCGTTTTATGCGTTTGTTTGTTTGTTTGTTTGGTTTTTTTTTTTTGCAATCTTTAAAGATCATGCGCCCATAACCAGTTTGTTTTTCCAGCTCGAGGAAACATCCCTGGGCATCCATCTATTTTTGAATTCTTGTTTACCCATTTCATACCGCGCTAGCATATGGTCACATGATGAATGAGTTACCGGCATATCTATTCCGGGGGGGAGGGTGTCATGATGCTAGACACTTGGAATCTTCGGCTCGCTGTCTAAAGTTACGATGTCGCGTCCTGTATTTGCTGCAAAGAAGCCTAGGGCACGGTTTTTCAAAAACCAGTATGGTAAATTCGTTAATTACTCTTGAAGTTTATCCAGAATTTTGCTTATAGTTTGTTATAATTTGGCGATTCATATCTTAAAGAGAACAACGTTTGTCTAGAAAATAGCGACATTAACCTCCTAGTATCATTAACAAACTATCCAAAGCCCTGGTGTTTCGAAATTAATAACCCTGGTTAGTCCACAAAGTTACAATGTTGTGCGTCCAAGTTATGTTGGATGAGTTTTTTTTGTTTCAGTCTTACACTTTTACGCATATGTGACAATATTAAATCGTTTGGTTGGAGCTGTAGTGAACCTGACCCAAGCAAATTCTCGCTTTCAAAGATCTTGACACGTCTCAACACAAAAAAGCAATACAAACTTAGACTATTTTACTTTTAACCAGTCAATAAAGTTGAAGTTCTCACTGTATCGAGCAATATGAGTTTGCTTCACGTGGATCGCACATTGTACTCCTTCCCCACCTACCCACTATCACCTATTCTCACCCCTCACCCCCTAAGTTACACCCCCGTAAAAGAGAGTGAAGAGTTGCCTTCAATCGGATCCTTGTGTTTGCGCAAAGATTTCTGGGATCGTCACAAGGCAAACGTTGCAACTCGCTGGAAAGATGTCTGTGAAAGGTTGTTTTGACGTCCAAAAAAACAATTTTGGAGAGAGATTATTGCTTTTTGTCAGTAATGGATTTGGGTGATGTTGATACAAGGAAAGCGTAAGTTTTTGTTTCAACAACCATGAAATATGATAAGTAAAATTTACCGATTAACTTTTCTCCATGCCCAAGTTTTATTGTGAAATTGACATCGCGTAATGGTCTCGAAATTTAGAAATATTAGCTATAAATCGCCACGAAATAACTCAACAAAACCTTTTCCTCCTGGCTTGGTAATATAAAAGAGTGCTACAACTGCTCCCGGTCTTGTTCACTGCCTTATTTAAACTAATGGACAAATCATAACCCTTCACAATATCGATAATGTACTCTCCTGTATGATTATGGAGAAAGGCAAACACTTGCTAATGGCATATTGAGTCGGCTAAAAAAAATCAGTTGTTCTTCGGTTTGTTGATAGCCTTTATAAGCGAGACAAAAGTATTCCAACTAAGGGGGTAATGATAGAAAAGCTAGCAAATTCTTCAGCCGATCGCACTTCATTAGAAGTCATATCTAAAAGATACAACTAAATTCTTGAATGGTACAGACAAACACACGATTCAACAAGAGGACTCCTGTAATATTTAATAATTCTGAAACACAAAGATAACTACAATTTTATATGATTCGCGACGACATTCCGATCATACTTGAGGCGTGGTGTTACAATATGAAAGTTACGAAATGAAACAGAAACTAAAGTAAGACAGAAATCTACAATTAGAAATCAGAAACCGGGAAGAAAAATACAAATAATATAAAGCTATTGTACCTGAAGGGTAGATCCTCGTGCATGAAATAAAGTTAAATCAAAATTACCATGGGTACGCATGTCAATTTGGAAATAGCGAAGATATGACTTAAAATCAAATGCGAGCGAGTTATGTAGTGAAACTGAAATGCGAGCGTGTTTGATCAGCAGTCTTGCCTATTTCAAAAAGTTTCACAAATATGCCACAAGCTGTGGGCATAAACATTGTATGCCCTTCCCCCTCCCCACTCCACCCTAATGATAACATACAATAAAACCGTGTGTGTCTATCAACACTTGGCAACTGCACGTATTACGGAGTCATTGAGGACAGTCAACCCCAATTTACACAGGAGCATGAATTAAGCCGTTTATAAAACAAATAAATATTTTTTTGATGTCTCTGAGGTCGTGTGACTCGTACCTTGAGCTAAATTATGATCCCGCCCATACCCATCCTATTCCCTATTCCGCCTTCGAAACGGAGCATATCTCGGTCTCGCCTTCTTATTTTCATCCTGCATCTTACGTTTGAAATTTCTCATATCGCACATCTTGCCTCGATTTTAAGCCTCATCCCGCATACCGCTAAATCTATGTTGGAACCCTCTGCGTCATCCGCCGCCCTTTGAACTACTGATCACAGTTGTTGAGACACGATTCCATAAATTCTGTGGCTCTAGATAAAATAATAGATAGAAAAACTTGAACCAAATGACGTTACAGAGCAAGAGACATCGTGGCCGACTATAAATAATAGCGTGTTCTCTATAACCACTGCGAATCTAACTGACTAGATTTATGTGGCATTAATTCCTAGAGGCGGAATGAAAGATATCAAATTGTCACCGGAAAGAGGGGTTGGGCAAAGTGGAAGCTAAACATTTCCTGCGTTGTTAATCACTTGGTTTATATTTGTTTCAGAGCGCTTTAGAATGATCAGTTCAAGAATGTTTCGCATTCATCTCGTCATTGGGTGTTTTAATGTGCTGTGTTCTGGACAAGACATTCCTCAAGGTAACTATCCTAGGTGGTGCAGGTCATGTCAACTTTCGCGTCGAACCGAAACCGCCAATTTCTTTCCTTTCGCCTGATTATTTGCTCCTGAGTCTCCTGGATCATGATCAAACGACATCCGAACCATATTACATACTAGTTCTGATCAAAATGTATCGACCTATGTTCGGTTCGTTTTCTCTCAAAGTATTGGAGATTTGCAAATAGTTACTACAGTGATTAAAGGACCACTAAGACTACAATGTTTCCCTAAGCAACGGAGGGAAAAACTTTTAAATCACGCGCTTCTCCAAGTTGCTTTGATATGTCTTAGAACCGTAGGCTTAAAGAAGTACAGTTTCACTAACATAGCGAGTAAAGCTCTATGCCAACGGGTGTATAAGTGGGTAAGAAAGAAACACTACTTCAAAGTGCACTCACGAAC
The DNA here is from genome assembly GCF_036669915.1 of Pocillopora verrucosa. NCBI lineage: Eukaryota > Metazoa > Cnidaria > Anthozoa > Scleractinia > Pocilloporidae > Pocillopora > Pocillopora verrucosa. The sequence goes on along the minus strand of NC_089325.1, from coordinate 21,238,639 downwards.
CGTGCCGGAAACTGTAAAGTTGGTTCGGAAGGCGAGGATTGCTGGTTCGATTGCTTGGTAAGATACCTTGTTTTTTTCTTCGAAAATTCCTTTTTACCTATTTTTTTCTTTTTTTTGTTTTTCTTCCAAACGATATAATGAACTAGACTTTTAAAACATATTACGCGATGGTGCGATTTCGTGTAATAGCCTTAGGCCTCCAATCGCGCTAGATGGCGAACACACAATTCGGAGAAAATCGGACTGTAAACTTTGACTTTGTTCAATTTTGCTTGTTAGAACCACCGACTCTTATAACTAATCACAGAGAAACGCTTGCCGACCTAACGATAACTGGCCAGGGTATCCAAAACTTCAAAAACGGGCTTGCACCCACTTTCATCAACAAAATTCCAAATTTAGTGAAATAGAAGCCGAACAAGGTCAAATTACAGCCACCTAAAATGTCCATACCTGTGGCCAAAAAAGGAAGTGGCGAGGGTCCTTAAAACATTTATTTGTGATTCAAAATTTCCTTTTTAATGTTATCGTTTTTTTCGCCTCTTCCAGTGTCAGGGAGTGAGTCACTGATAAAATGGCGTCTCTAATAAATATATCAAACCCGGTAGGGTCAGGAAACAGGAAATCGCTGATCGTCAGGGGTTTTCCCCGACATATTAAGCTGAAAATGAAATTGTCGCCGAAAATCCCTGATTGCACGCTGGAAATTGTATCTTTCAATCATTGCCTTAGATCACTTTGATCAGATTTGTTATAGAGCTTTTTGGAATTACCAATTTTAGGATATCGGCGAATTTATTTCGTCGTTAGAAGTTTCATTAGCTTTCATTTTGCTGAGTTTTGTTTACCGCAGTACTGTTTCATATATATTATACGTTTATACAAATAGTAATATTGTTATTGAAGTAGCGTGTTACATTTGTTCATTTCAATTCTTATAGCGCCGTAATTACAGGCGTTGTTCACGTATTTTGTTTTTATCCCAAAATTGACTGAAGCAAACGACCGGTTGTAAATGTGTTTCGGAATAAAATGTTAACCTTTCAGAAGAATTGGCCAAAATTTTAACCGTTGGCTGTAAAAGCCATCACTCCATTGGTACCCACTGCACTGTTTGTAAAACAACCATAAATTAGCCACCACTGCACAAACTGTTTTTAAACACTTTCCGGGTGCTTCACTTCCTCTTTACCATTATTAAAAATGGCCTAAGGGTTTATGTTAACATATCACGCGGCGTGCTTCAATAATTTGTCAGTTTGCTTGTGGGAAACAACAGCCAAGAATCTGCAGACCAACCAAACGCGTGCATGTTTCCGTAAATGGGCACACGATCAAAGGCCCTACGTAGAAATAGACAAAGAGAGATGCTTAATTTTAAGGCTGCTCGTGGGGTTAATAAGAATTTTGTCTTTCACTAACGTGGTTTCAGAAACAAAAGAACAACCGGAATAATGAAAAAAAAGAGGGCAATCAGTCAAACGCTCCGTATTTTCCTTTCTTTTCTGATTAGCGACCACACGAATGCTACCCTTGGTTAGTTTTCGAATAGAGTTGCAGAACACATTGCATACATATATAGATATAATTATGTTAATTTTATTCTTATCTTAAAATTATCTTATCTTGACGCGAAAGAAACCCAAAACCCAAGCAGGCGACAGGGAATAATTCGACAAAGCCACTATATTGCTTTTAATTCAAATTATTGAAGAATGAAACAAACTTGCTCTTTACTGACCAAGCTAATGACCCTATACACTGGCAAAGCAAAATCGTACCGGCCTATCCAACTTCTTGCATGCAACATTCCCCGCTCAGTTATTATAGATTTAACTGCAAAATATCCAAAAGAAAAAAATCAAACTAGCGCCGAATTATACCATTCAGCCTTTTCCCACAAAAACAGAACTCCTGGTACCCTTTTGCAATCCATTAAGCCATTCATATTAGGCAAATCATATGATAATATCATTAATCCAAACAACAAAACGTTTAAAAAGAAAAGTATATATAAAAGGTACTCTCTTTATTTATCAGACTTCTCCGGCTCCATTATATTTTGGTAACTCTTCTGTCTTTCATTTTACTTTCTTTTTAAAGATTGTTTTTCACCTTTGGGAATGGAAGATGGAGGTATCAGGGATATAGATATTCGTGCTACGTCTTCTTTGAATGCAAGTGCTAGTGCTATTCATGGTAGACTGAATCATACAGGAGGCTATGGGGGGTGGTGCCCTGATCAGCAGCTGTATTATAATGATACATGTCCTATCCATAAGGAGTTTATTCAAGTCGAATTTCCCAGGCCCTTTCGAATTAAAGGCATAATAACACAGCCCCGCGCTCGAGGTGTGGAAGGGATTCGGAAGTTCTTGGTTTCGTACAGACAAGATCAAGAAAACAATGAAGCTTGGTTGCTTGTTTGGTTGTATGATGGAAGATCATACAAGCCTAGGGTAAGTCATTTCAAGGACCTTCATAAGGATGTTTTTTTACGAGCAGCCTTAGCTCGCTAATCAATAACGATTCTTCTATTCATCGACGCTCTTAAAGAACGATACTATTTCGCAACGGTCAAATTGCAGAGATTGCACGGAAATTAACCTCTAAGATTGATGGAGTTCCTTCAGTCTTTAGTTGGAGTGGATATCCCAAGTTATGCTATTGCCACGGATATCAAACTGTTTTCTCATTCAGGATCGGAGTCGGTGATCTCTCCTTGTGTTCGAAATTTTAGCGTGAGAGCGACCAGGGGCGCTTTCCATTCGACCAAAATTTTCGAGATTTCCGGTCTGAAATCGAATGGAACGGGAAAAGCTCCGGGATAAGTTTTCGAAAAGTTAGGAAAACGTTTTGAGTGTGCCCTCTTGGATGGAATTTCCGGAATTATCGAAACCAAAGTGTGTGTTCCATCCGCGACAGATGTTGGGTGTAGTCTTTCTGCCGAACCTGAATTCACGTGGATACATGGGAACAATAACAACTCGCACGTTTCCCTAGTCATCCGCAGGTGGTTTTCGAACTTCACCAGGAAATAGACAGGAATTGTAACTTCGAAGAACCCATCGACGCGACTATGCACAAACTATTTGCATAGTAACCAGATACTTCACATAGGTGGCTTCCGACTGATCAACCAAAGAGGTGTGAATTAGTCGAACGGATGCGTCTTTTGCCGGAGGCGTCAATCTTAACCTTTGGCATTTCAAAACTCACGTTCAACTTAAAAACTTCTTTTCAGAGTACCCTTGTAAACACTAGTTGAAATGGATTCACACCGAAATACGGGTATTCTAAGCACCCAAGCATCTCCATTGTTTGAACCTTTGGCATTTCAAAACTCGCGTTCAACCTAAAAACTTCTTTTCCGAGTACCCTCGTGTAAGCACCAGGTGAAATGGATTCACAATGAAATACGGGTATTCTAAGCACCCAAACATCTCGATTGTTTCAGGTAATAAACCTTTGGCATTTCAAAACTCGCGTTCAACTAAAAAACTTATTTTCAGAGTACCCTTGTGAACACCAGGTGAAACGGATTCACACCGAAATACGGGTATTCTAAGCACCCAAGCATCTTGGTTGTTTACGGGTAGCGAAATGCGGCATTCCAAGCAGCGAGATTTATCGCGCGTCATCTTATGGCTCCAGACAGAAATCATCAGGCACACAACCATACCTTAACGCCAAATTGGTCAGGCCGGCGAATAGAATTTCTTTCTCGCGAAGTAATACACAATTAAGACCTTACATTCAAGAAAGAACGATAACCCCTTTTTGCCGATAACTCAGAATACACTCATACCTGCGCACGGAAATTTGGCGGGATTAAGTTCCAGCGCTTACCTGATGTCTGGGACGTAACTGATTTGAAATTTCATACTTAAAGAGCTCCTTAGTATAGACGCAAGAAATGTGGTATCAAAATATCAACCTAATCGTTTCAAGCGTTAAATGATACTCCTGTATCTCCAGAACATAGTGCAGTCAAAATCTCTCTCGAAAACAAGGTCCTCGCCTCGCGGCCCACCGGCCTCATGCTGACTCAGAGTCAAAGGTGTTATCAGAGTGGAATATTGGTAAGCTGAAACAATTTAACTTTGGTATTGTCGTGGCAGAACAGACAATCGCTTTTTGTGTCACAAACCAATAAATCTGTAGATACAACAACTTTTGCTTGATAGTCATATCACGCGGTCTAAACAGGCTATCCTCAAATGTCACAACACGTTAAGGCTTAGCTAAGCCGTTCTTGTCACTGAATCATTCTTCAATTGTGGAAATTACCATTCATGCTATGATAACGTAATTATTTCCAAAGAGAAAATTATGCGAAGGAGTCCTAAATTTACGTAGCACTCCTAACGAGCAAGGCGCACGGATACATGCGCCTGTTGATATTTACGGTGGCTTCATAGGATTTTCGGTGAACGTTAGTGCGCGCGCCAGCGTATTGTTTTTCTAGACAATTTTTCACGTTTGCGCTTTTCTATGTTATTAAAAGCTATCAAAAGGCGATGAGCAAGGTTCGGACTATCAATCGTTGGCCGTAGTAAATGTTAAGAAAATTATTTTCGCTATTAAGCTAAGGCTCCACGAAGGGAGGCGCTCGCCAGTGATAATTTGGCTTTACCTTTGATTTTCTTCAATTATCTCCGGTGAAATATCTCATAATTTTCACATGTTGTGAAAATTGCCCTGCCGATCATTTAAAAGCCGCAAGAAATAGAAGATACAAAGTGAGTTTTCTCGCTGTTCGCAATTTTGTGTTTTCTTCGTCTATCTCAATTTGGTTCAATGAATTTTTTTAATTAACAGGCACAAGAAAGGTCACAAATATGTTTAACAGTTCAGCAAATCTTAGGATATTCCAGTGAAGGAAACGCAATAAATTTTACTCGAAAGATCCCTATTTTCTATGTCGCAAAACATTACGTAATGGAATAGAAATTCGCTAAGATCGGTATTTGAGCATGCGTAGAATTTCGAATTGCGGACCACGAGTATTCGATTGGCATGTTTATTTCGGACTTGGGAAATTCTTGGACACTACTGGACATCAGTGGCCCTGTATTCTATAGTTGCTCCGTGCAAGATAATGAGGTACATATCTTTAAGCCATTCATTTCGAGGAATCCTTGAAAGCCTCATCCAAATGCAGCATTATGGCAAATATAATTCTCATAGTACGTGTCACTCGGTTATTATTGTTGTAAAAAATAAAAATTGTTCATATTTACCTCGCTTACAAAAATTAACATTCCTTGAGGCCTTGTGCAAATGTTTGTATGTCAACCACTCGAGTTCCTTGTAGATTTTTAGCTGCCGTCTGTTGGAGGAAAGCAGAGCCACTTTTTAGACCTGAACTTCACGATCGATCAAAACAATAATATTTATCTTCCGGGGATGGAAAAAAGCAAATATCCTGAATATTCTAGGTTACTTACCTGAGATGACCTTAGAGCCCGTTTTGTAGGTATTTTTTTCACGCGCCGCGGGTGTTGTGTAAGCCTTTTTCAGGCGTAAAAGGCATAGAAATACATCGAGTGTCGTTGCTGGAATCCCCAGAGTCCATAATGTGGATAATTATTGTTTACACACCTCTTCTCACGATTGAAGCCAAACACCTCACTTTCACTTGCTAAATGAGTCCTTTCGCTTAATATTGACAAGCCAATGAATCATTTTACGCTTCCCTGGTGAGAATTTTTCCTTGAGCAAAGCTTGTCATGTATTCTGGAAATAGTTCTGTTACGTGTAAGAGGTTGAGGGGGTTAGTTTAGTGAGACGTCGACATTTCGACTTGTTCAAACTTGTGAGCAAACAAATTTCGATTTCAGGGGTACGTTTAAGGAAACCGTGGTGCGGTGGGGGCATTGCCACATCTTTGGTCTCATTATGTAAACTTCGTTTTTAACAAAGAATTTTTGGCCCTGAGGAAAGCCGTAACAGCGTAAATTACGTTACATCAATTTACCTATGTCCGATATTGCCAATTAGCTTCTGACACGTCACTCGCCTCTCACGCCACCCCGTCAGGTTGAATAATGATTGGCAAATCATTCACCATTCTCAATCGAGCTCGTTTGTCGAAATTGTCAAGTCAGTAAATGCTTAAGGTGTTTATATAATAAGCAAAATAGTAATGGGTTGCTTTTAAAGTATACTGATGAAATTTCTTTTCTCGTATTCAACTCAATATCTCACGAGTATGGCTAGTTCACCCGTGCGATATTTGGTTGAACACTTGAGGGAAAAGTCCATATCTACGCGCGCCGATGCATTATTCTCTATGTAATAAAATGAGTTTATAATATGAATTGGCGTCCGTAACGAAATTTTAAAGCTGACGTTTCGAGCGTTGGCCCTTCGTTAGAGCGAATCCTTTCAGAACAACAACAGAACACTTTACTACCTACCGTGAAAATTATGAAACAAGGCTTTAATCGAATCGCGTGTAAGGTTTCAGAAATAGTAAATATCGCTTGAGGAATATCACCGGATATTTCCCGGTGTAACTGAGACCTCGTGGGTCTCGAGATGTATTTAGAAAAATTGAATGGTGAGCAAGCGAAAATGTTTTATGGCTTATTCATGGCTTATAGTTGGGCATCATGCACCGTTGTTGTTTATAAAATAATTCAAATAGTACGCGCGCTCTGTTGGCCATAAAACCATTTTACATGAGCGTATATAAACACGGTTTTCGTTCCTCTTTCATTAGTTAGTTTATAAAAGAAATGTAAAATGGTTTCCGTGTTTACATAGCCTGACGTAAACACTTGGGAGGTTGGGAGAACACTCGATAAGCTGGAAAACAACTACGCTTCGTGTCGTGGTTTCCTACGCTTATCTCGTGTTCTCCCAACCTCCCGCGTGTTTACATCAGGCTATGTAAACACGGAAACCATTTTACATTTCTTCAATATGTCTCAGGTCTTTGAAGGAAATAGCCTCTCGGAGTTGAAACCTCCACTTGTAGCTGACGGAATAAGAATTAAACCTGAAATATGTCCTCGCAGACAGGTGTGCCTCAGGTTTGAGCTTCTTGGCTGTCAAATTGAAAGCGGTAAGCTTTTAACTTCCACTTAATAAAAATAATAATATAAATGATTTATAAGTGTTGTTTCTACAGAATATCCAACAGTGCTGATAAGATTTATAAGTTACATGATATCATAACTTCTATAGAAGAAAAAAAAATCAATTGCTCGAGGCAAGCCATCTGATATTCAATAGAAATTTTTTTCCATTGAAGTGATTCATCAGACAAAAAATGTTATGAAACGATTTTTTAAAAACTCTCCTTGAAAGTTCCTCACCAATGTCGGTTTGGAAAACTACAACCAAAAAAGAACAGGTCACTGTACCTGCTTTAGGGGTATGGTGGGCAATCGTACTGTATTTATTCATGTCCATATATCAGAAATGGTTTGGTGCTACTCCGGTTTAAAGATTAAATGAATGTAACTGAGAAGTTCCAATTCATAGACTCACGTTTCGATACTCCTTTCTAGTGCCTTCATCACCTCTGATGAAGGCATTAGACAGGAGTGTCGAAACGTTTGGTCCATAAATTGTAACTTCTCGGTTACATCCATTAAATCTTTAAACCAGACTAGGATCAAACCATGTCTGATTGTCCACCTGGTTGGCATGTGAACTTTAATATGTCCACATATGTTATTCACTAGGAACAAATTATCACGAGAAATCTCATTTCCTGAATAGTTACTGTCATTGTTAAATGAAAGCCTAACATGACATTTCCACTTATTACTTAATTAGCGATTGCCACGTACGAGATGCTCCAAGGTAACTCTCTGGACGGGAGATACAACTTCACTGATTCAAGCTATGATGGTTTGACTGAAGGCCGCTTTCTATCCTCTGGATTGGGAATACTTACTGATGGACAATTGGCCAGTGAAAATCTTACAGTAAATAATGGATTGGGTTGGATTGGCTGGAATATGAAAGAGACCCCTAAACCTTACATAAAATTTGATTTTTTGAACAAAAGAATCTTCACTTCAGCTACTTTCCATTGTAACGTCAAAGACCAGACACACATCGAGTTGTTTTCCAGAGTTGAAATGAGGTTTGATAAGACAATGTGGAATGGTTCTCCACCTGATCTCATGCAAGAACTCAAGGAAATTTCCATTCCATCATCATCACCATCGATAAACCGCAATGTTACAGTTGACCTGTGCCGCCGTGTCGGGAAGTCTGTAAGGTTCAACTTTACCTACAGAGGACAATGGATATTAATCAGCGAAGTTATCTTCAACTCAGGTAAGTTAACAGATCTCTAAAAGAAAATTATCATTCCTGGTTCTATGGCATTTCGCCAACCCTTACAGGTTTTTTCCCCTAAATTTTCGAGGGAAGCCTTTGCAGCTTTGTTATCTGTTCTTTTCACCGTCTGGTCGAGACCGCTTTCAGAAAAACGGTTTCTTCGGTAATGTGGTTTGACACCACAAGCAGCAAAAGTAAATCAACATTTCATGATTTATGTTAATGATTTTTTTTTTGTTTTTCGTTTATTTAATTATTAATTTTTTGATGTGGAAATGCAATAAATAGTATGTGAAATTAGTTAATAGTCAATTTCCATTGCATTGGTTGAAAAAAAAATTAAATTCAGTTTTCAATTCGTATACTTTGGCTAAATTATTACCTCATTATGGTTAAAATGATTCTTTAAGGGGTGTCTAATAAAGGTAACATGGCGGTGAACTGCGTTTAGCAGTCCTGTCATACTATACTGCGTGTGATTATGTGATTGGTTCGATAATTATTAGACTTGCAGAGTTGGTCAATCTTTATTTCATTGAGATGTATTTAGTCAAATAAAGTCATGCCTATCTTTTATTGTTACAGAGCCACTGGGAGGAAGGTCTCCTCCAGCAGTTTATTGTGTTCCAAGTACTACACACCCTCGATACACAAGTAGCACCTCGGAATACAGCGCAAGTGCTATTAGTAGCACCACATCAACTGGAAGTGAGACATACGAAAATGATTTTATTGTTTACCTTCATAATTCTCGTGCTAATTCTGTTGTATCCCCAGTGTCGGTGTTTCAACTGCCTAAAAACCTTTCCAAAAGCTATATACGGCATACAAATTATAAAAAAAATACTCATATCTACCTGACTTTTCCAGAGATAGAAAAACAACCAGCTCATCTGAAACCGTATGGCACGTAGTGCTTTATCATAAAAGAATCAAACACTAAATCAACCAATCGGTCAGTTCATCCAGCGTGTTAACAAATAACTAGTCCGTTATCTAGTTAAATAGTCAGTCGACGTGTGCTACAACCAACTAAGCTGCTATCATCTTCTATGGAGCGACTACTGTTATTACAGAAAAGAAGCCTGAAAATTATTTTCTGTACTTGGTAAAATTGCAGCTCATCTGCGAGGGACATTGTTTTATTTGATTTTCATCCTCAGGTCAAATGAAATTTTTTTCAGTTGGATGATGAAAAGATTTTAAGTAATTGAACAGATCATACAAAAAGTAACGATCTGTTTTCATTCCGTTGTAAAATTTTGGTGCAGCCATATAGAGCAAGCCATCGTTTGTGTAGCGAGCTCTATTTAACAAATAGAGAAGCCTTGCCTGTGCTCTGTTCTGTAATAAAGTTCGGATATAACGCGCGTTGTCATTGGTTGAAAGAGCGTGCTCTATGAGAGTTTATAATAAAGTTCGGATATAACGCGCGTTGTCATTGGTTGAAAGAGCGTGCTCTATGAGAGTTTATAATAAAGTTCGGATATAACGCGTGCTGTCATTGGTTGAAAGAGCGTGCTCTATGAGAGTATTGATCATAGAGATGAGCTAAAGCTGTCACGCCATCTGTCAAGTTGTACGATGTTCGACCTTTTCCGGGACTTCTTTTTAGCTTTTTTCCGATAGTTGAAAGTGAAATTTCGGAACAAGCGAGCCGGCAAGTATCAACAGAAGAACCAAACAAAGGTTTGTAAACACACCAGGTGCCGTAATTTACGTTATGAAAACGTGAGCAGAAACGAAAATCCTCAAAGGAAAAACAAAATAGACATTCCAAGTTTTAAAGATTTTCACGCTCAGTTAGATTGCAAGCTTACGTATGGTAATAAAAATCAAACACAGCCCACACTCGTATAGTATATAAAGTTCAGTGTTCAAAAACAAAACAGAACAAAACAGAAATGATGAAAAATATAACCAAACGGGCATATCTGCTAAAATTCATACTAATCATGACGGTGTCTGAGCGAATATGATCATGCTGAAGTCCATCGCGGCTCGCTCATTAAAGCAAGCCTCAGAAACTACGTCGGCCGCCCTTCGAGTGAAAAAAACAAGAGCTTGCTCTGATATTCTTTCCAATGCGTTGAGTGGATGATGCCGGCTTTATTTTTGTTGTTTGTTGGATAAGGAACTAAAAGGTCAATGTCGATAGAAAAAATTGGGCAGTTCTTCGCGGGTTTCTTCCATATTTCAAAGAGAAGGAAAACTGCACTGCAGCTTCACAGGACGGAAACTCTGAAGCCAGGTAAATAAAATACTCACGTCATCTTATTTACGCACGGGCGTGCGTAAATAAAAATTTTTTTCATAGCAGCTGAATAGGACTTATACAGGGCAAGCACGCACGCTATGTTATAAAGTACAATTTGGCAGATGGCGTGACAGCTTTAGCTCAGCTCTATGCTATATACTCTCATAGAGCACGCTCTTTCAACCAATGACAGCGTGCGTTATATCCGAACTTTATTATAATAATGAGTCTTTTTTCTTTTTAGCCACCGTCGCTCTATCGGCCAAGGGACCTGACTGGGTGATATTAATCTCATCTCTGACAGTGCTCTTCGTCATTGTAGTAATCCTCGGTATTGCTTGGTCATTCCGACGGAAGAGACGCCAGAAAAAAGGTAATACATGCATCATAATCTGTCAATTCCTTTTCAAAATAAATGGATGGCAAGAGAAGAATTTCGTTCAATTCGGATGTTCAATCTATTTCAGAATACAATTTTGTGTTCAAAATTACTTTGAAGATATAAAATGATCTCTAACTTGCAAGGGTACTTTCAATCAAGTGTCTAAACTAATCCAGGATTGCGTCGTTTTGTTTCCCTTCGCTATCTTCATTATTCAAACACAAAATGGGCCCTGTACAAATCAATCCAATCAATTTGGACAGTTTACCGATTTCCCTTTCTTCTGGTGAGCCATTGTGATTGCTTTAGCTTTGTTTTCAAGACTCTCCGATGAACTGCGCTCGTCTAAAATAAAACTATGCTATTGAATCCACACGACCACATTATCTCCCTCATTAATGACGGTAATAGGACCAAGTGGAGTCCAATTCGGTCTGTAATCATACGAGTGATTAACAAAATCGCTACTCACGACTATGATTGCAGACAGAATTGGATGATACGAAGTCCTGTGACTGATTAATCAAAACTATGAAAAATTTGAAAAAAGAAACTAGACTTAAAAAACGGCAGTTAACTTGGCGAAATGCGAGGCAACAGCATGATGTGTTAACTGCCCCTTTAACTGTCCGATTACATTGTCTGATTACGCAATCAAGATACGGAAGAACCTGCCCGAAATGATTATGAAGAAATTGAGCTGTCTCCACCTGCGATGATGGTATGTTTATGTTTTCATTCAATAAGGGACGATTTCACTGATTTCGAATAATTAACAGTTATTCATCACCGAGGTGGAGGTAAAGATCCAGAACTTTCACTGACACTGAGGTGTATAATCACTGGATACAAGAGATGATAATCTCTTGTTTTAATACATAATTATACTTAAAGATCTACGTTAGTGTATTGTTGATAACGTGTCGATGGAACTGGTGAGGTCAGTGGAGGTCGGTGTCGGTGGAGCGTTCATACCTTGTTAGCCATTATCACCTATCTTTCACACATCCTTTTAACCAGGTAGATATTGCAGTATTTGTTGAACTCCTCAGCATTTTCATGAAAGAGTTAAGGCTTGGAATCTGGACCCAGGGCTTATCATCGCCGTATGAAACTTTGATTAGTACCCCAAAGGGTCTTTCACCTCTTTTAAGAGAAATGATAAGGTTATATTTTTTGTCATTGCCCTCGTTCACAAATCGGTTAATAAATCTTGTATTAATTATACACGTTTTGTTTTTGTGCTTCCCGTAGGTGCCTAGCGACCGTGCCCAGACTCCTGTATATGCCCAAGTGTCAAGCGCTTGTTCCTACAGCTACACACACCCGTACACGCCAATAAAGACAAATAATGGGAAAGAACACGAGTACGTCAATCAGATAAAGACTGCGGACTACGAAAATACGTATATGCCTCTCACTAATCTTAAGATGTCAACAGAAGATTCTCGTGCATATGCATCGCTTTTGCTGTCTAAAGAGGAAGAGAACAACCTTTAGGGCGCCGGTGAATACACTTTTCTCTGTTTTTATAAGAACCTTTTTCATCAGGAAGTTCAGGCTGAGATTGACCAAAATTTCAAGAACATACTAAGAATACACCCAGACTGAGAGTCAGTAAAGAACGGCTTTATTTTGCTAAATTTTTTTCGGTCGGAATATACAAATATATACATGCCTTTCCCCGATGCCCGCAATACTAACATGTCAGCTGACAATTCGCGCGCTATGCATCGCTTTTGAAGTCTGAAAAAGATGACGATGGCAGTAAATACGTTAATCAAATGCAGGCTTTGAGGCCGGGTTTCCCGAGAAATGATGAAATTTAATCAGCATTGGTGTGACTCTTTTCGTTTTACAGCCTCTCTGATGGTTTATTTTTTTTCTTTCTGTGATTTTCTTTTGCTTAGGGTGGTACCGTACGATTTGTAGAGAATTCCATAAATAGTACTTATTGCCTTTCGAAAAACCTATCGACATCACAGATTGCACCCTCGGTGGAACATTATTCGCGAGCTAATTAGCAGATTCTGTGGGGGTAATCTAGTGTTCCACCCAGTTTTTCCTCAGCCTTTTTGCGGCTTCCCTGAGAAACGAGCGTAAAAGAACGGGTAACTGGTGACGAGGATAAAGCATGTGAGACCTTGAACACTCAGTGCACACCCAGTGATTTTAGCCGGGAGACGTCTAAGATTTACTGTCACTGTTGCTTTTTAGTCAGTCTTTATGCGCCTTTTGAAGACAGAAGAGTAACAAATTTGTTAATTTCAAGTTTTTCGGAAAATTAATCATTTTCATGGGTTGTAACAATAACTCTTTCTTCACGGTTGATTGAGAAGCATTATTGTGTGAAATTTAAGTTTATTTGCTTTGTTTGGAAATCGAAACGAATCACAAAAATGATTTTCTTTTTGAAGTAGCTAACATTGTAGCAAACAGTGAATAATTTTTTACTAATCAGAATACATCCCCGAATTGAAATGCCTGGCCCTCTGTTTAATATTCAAGGAACAAAAAAGTATGACACATTGCACAGAAATTAGCGACTTCTCGCTTATATTTCAGATTTATGGCGACTTAAGCACCACTTTCAAGGGAATTCGGAGTGATTAAATGATGCCTGATGTTCCAAGTCTTCTGCTCCCTAGGCATGGAACTCCAGTGTACTGTCTGAAGATGATCACCAAAAATTTCACATCTAAACGTTAGAGCCTACGTTAGTAATGAGTCTAGCGCCTCTTTGTAGTCACCGACAATGTGCTGAGCTTCAGCAAGGCAGTGTTGCGTGAGGTCTAGGGGTAGATGCAAACCATTTACAATGTATAATAAATAAATGATCATTTTGAACCAGTTTGAAGGTGCTTCTCTGCAATTTCATAAGGTAACTATGGAGTATTAACAGTAAAAACCTGGTTTCATAACTGCTCGGTTAAAGTCCTGACCCCGTATTTAGATGTCGCAGTAAAGATTGAGTTAAAATGTTCCGAGCACATAGCATCAATTTCAAGATCTGGTAATAAAATCTGGGCTTGGTCATGTAGAGTATTCTAAATTACCCGAAAAGAAAATTTGTTGGCCATTGTATGATCCAAATTAAAATAACCTTGCACCTCTTGGGACCTGCACTACAAGAAAATATCGAACAAGTCCAGAGAACCGAGAACCGTACTCTGCGTACTTTGCGTGACATCTCAAAGAACGACTACGAAGAACGCTGACTGACGACCAGTAGGAGAGGTTCACAGTCCTCGGTTTCAGTGACGCAGAATTTCTTAAGTTGCCGCTCGCTTTTAAGCTAGCACACTGCTGGAGACCTTGCTTCCTTGTGCCAAGTCGCTTGGAAACCGGGTTATGACTCATCACCTTTCAGTGTCTTTCCCACATCTCTCCCCCTTATCAACAAGGCCGCGCGGATATCGATCGAGTAAAGCTTATAGACCACAAACCGGAAGGGTTTATGAGTTTCTGCTTATGTTGGCACCAAGGACTCTCGACGTGTCCTTTTCTCTGTTCTCTGCTACCATTCTACTCACAAAAAATTACTTCTCTTCTCTTCTCTTAGCCACTATGCATGGCTGAGATTACTGATCGGTTCGTACTTGCCCCTTGTAACTCTGGTAGACTCTAATTAAATCTGATCGATTGACTACGACCTCCATAGCACATGCTTCTATATTTATTAACGCTAGGCATGACAGAACATTCTGGCCAACTGACTTTAAAAGATTAAAACTTATTGTCAAAACAATATCCCAAACACTTTCACAAGAATGTAACAAATTGATATTGAAATGTGTTGAATCATAATTACAAAAACAACAATGGTCGTAATTTTCAATTTACAAAATTCTCATTTACTGCCTTTGTCCTTACCGACAGAAGAAGTCTTTCAGGTAAACGGCCAAAATCGGCTTGGGGCAAATCTTCCAGTTGTCGATTTTCATTCTTAGCCGAGAGAAATGGTAACACCAAAGTATGACATACGTAACTTTCGGTTTTTCTTTTAGTATATTGATTTTCTTTCCCTTCTAGGAAAGTTTGAACCTCACTGTCTGCCGGCGAAACGGATTTTTTAGTCTGCCGTAATTCGAGAAAGCTCCGACAAACAACTTGTATTGAGAATCGTTAACGCTTTGCCATTCATTCATCAACCTGACCGAGTGGCGCAAAGGTGAGTGAAGTGTCAGCAGCTGATTGGCTATATCAACACACGTGAAAAAATACGATGTTTTTTCACGCGTGTTGTTACGGCTTTTCTATGGGCCAGAAATCCCTGAAATCCCCGCAGTTTATGTGATAAATAACGTTATACAGGCATCCTTCTAAATTTCCTAATAATGGATAAAGAAGTTGTCGAACTCTTTAGCAATGCAGTTAATTTAGCTTTTAAAGTCAAAGGCTTGCCTCACTTCACTCCCAAACAATGCAACTTATCATAAGCTGACGAAATACCGCAATCCTCCAATGCTGGACAATCAAGAAAAGGCAAAATTTAAAGTTAATAATCATCAGGATGTTTTTAGGAGAACACGAGAAGGCTTGGTAAATCACAAGGTTTTCTAATTAGTGGTTTTATCTTAGTACTGTAGGATCTTAGAAAGCGGTTCGGGTTTTTGTTCTGAACCCCGTGACATTGGCCGTGCCTCGATGACGTCGCCAACAGACTTGCACCTCACTCTCAACAACAAATGTCTTAATTTAGTCAAGTTAGAGTACATTCCACTAAAGTTTCTTTACTTTATACCTAAAAACGTATTGTTGAGGGCCCTTGATATATTTTAATCGCGATTAAATATTTTCCTTTGACTACAATTGATTTCTTTGCTTCTGCTTTTATCGGAGGTTTCACTGAGGCCTCGACGAAATGAACAGTTAGTATGAAGAATGTTTCCATTTGGGAAAATGTTTATAGACAAGTTTAAATTACGGATAGTATGCGGGAAAACAGGCATTGAACGATAAAACGTGTCTTGAAAACCCATAACTATGTTAACGATATCCCAACAGCACGTTGCAAGGGTCCTTCGAGATCTTTAAGATTTGTAGTGTTAAGGGGGTCAGAACGATGAATTCGTATGTTTGCCAGCGAAAGGATTAACAATGACGTGAATTTATAGAACATTAAATAATTATAGCAGAATGCAAAGTAAATGGGATTAAAATTGGCAGAAATTCTACGAACTAAGCAGCGGGATGGATCCGGAGGGAATTCAGGAAATTATCTCCTAAGGAAATATTGATTCTCTGGATGATCCATATGGAACTTAATCAAGAAACTGTGGCCGGAAATCCTTAATTGCGTAGAGGGGTTGGGCAGAGCGGAAGCTGAATTTTTTTTTTTAGGCATTCTTAAGCACCTAGTTTAGAGTTTTTTCAGAGCGACTAGGAATGATCAGCCTAACGATGTCTCAAATTCATCTCGTCATTGGAAGTTTCATTTTGCTATGTTTTGAACAAGTCATTTCTCAAGGTAACCATCCTCAGAGACCTTGGAGAAAATGGTCGGGAAGAGGAAAATAAAGGACGATTTCGGTTCGACCCGAATTCCCATCAAGTCAACTTTCCTTTTACCAGCATATTTGCACCTGAGTCTCCTGGATTATGATCAAATGATAAGTAAACTGTATCACATACTGGTATTAATCAAAAGGCATTGACGAACACTTTAAGCGTCTAAATATATATGTATGCTACCTTGATGTTTACATGGCTCCGAAAGCGGCGGTACAAAAACGGAAAAATTGGAATGAAATGAATTTAGCACCTCTGATGAATAGCTACATGCACTGTTAAGCAGCAGATTAGCATGTCATTCCTACTCGTTCCGTAGGAATTGTCACATATGATATGCTCCACGGTAACTCACTGGACGGGAGATACAACACTTCACTGATTCAAGCTATGATAGTTTGACTACAGGCTTCATTCTATCTTCTGGGTTAGGAATGCTTATGGATGGACTATTGGCCAATGAAGATCTTACTGTAAATAATGGACTGGGTTGGATTGGCTAGAATGTCATGGAAAACCCTAAACCTTAAATAAAATTCCACTTCTTAAGGGAAAGGATTTTTAATTCAACGACATTTCATTGTAACGTGAAAGATCAAATTCGCATCGAATTGTTTTCCAAAGTGGAAGTGAGTTTTAGTAAAAATGGTGATGAATTTGATACCATGCAAGACTACGAACAGAAAGAAATTTCCAGCCCATCATCATCATCGATAAACCGCAATGTTACAATTGAACTGTGTGGCCATGTCGGGAAGTATTTGATGTTGAACTTTACCTTCAACTCAGGCAAGTTCAGTGGTTGGATGACACAACCCCAGGTTACCTCTGAATGTTAAAACGAGAGCCTCTTTTATTTTGATAGGTTTTTTGTTTCTTTCACTGTCTGGTCGTGACCAGTGGCAAAAAAACGTTTTTCCATTTCCATTGGGCATGACATGACAAGCAGCAAGAAGTGAATCCTAACAAATTCTCATGATAAATTCGATTGTTTTTTTTCTTTTTGTTCTTTATTTGTACATGTAATATTTAAGATGTGAAATGAAGATATTGTTAACTTTAATTGTATTGGTCAGAAAAAAATTAAATACAGTTTCCATACAACACAATTCTAAAGGATTTCTTTTAAGTCCCAGAGCATGCTGCGCTGCATATGTTCTGTGATTCCTTTTGGTAGACTATCTTTAATGTCAAATCTGTTCTTACCAGAGATGTATTTAGTCCAGTTACGTGATGCCTAAGTCAACTCAAAGAGTTTTTGTGTTTCAAGTAGTTCCCACCCTTTGCCCACAGTTACTACCTCGAACTACATCGCAAGTAGCATTAGTGAAAAGAAGACAAATGAAGGTGAACATATTTACTTTCACAATGATCGTACTAAATCTTTTGTGGTCGCTAAGTGAGTATTCAACTTTTTTCAAACCTTACCAAAAGCCACGTTGGCATAAAAATTATGGACCTGACTTTGGCGGAGCTAGAAAAGCAACTAGTTTATTTAAGACTTAATCGTATGTAGTGCTTTATTGGAAAAGAATGGGCAAAAAAATCAAATAAACAATTTAATCCGACGGATCTAACATCTTTCAATCAGTCAGCTTATCAATCTGTCAGTAAGTTAATTAGTCAGTTAGTCAGTCAGTCAGTAAGTCAGTAAGTCAGTAAGTCAGTAAGTCAGTAAGTCAGTAAGTCAGTAAGTCAGTAAGTCAGTAAGTCAGTAAGTCAGTAAGTCAGTCAGTCAGTCGGTCAGTCGGCCAGTCTGTCTGTCTGTCGGTCGGTCAGTCGGTCGGTTAATCAGTCAGTCAGTCAGTCATTCAACCAGTCAGTCTTTCAGCTGGTCAGTCAATCAGTCTTTTAGTATGCAAGTCACTGAGTGAGCTTTTTATCGACACAAGCAAAAATAAATAATTAAACTGATTCTACATTAAGTAAAGATTTGTCCTCATTTACAAAATTTTCGTGCAGCCTTAGAGAGCTCGTCGTCGCTTGAGTAGCCAACTGTCTTAAAAAACGGCTTTTTTCCAGGCACCGTAGATTCATCGGCCAAGGGACTTGACTTCGTGATATTAATCTCATCTCTGACAGTGCAGTGTTCAAATTTAATAATCCTCGGTATTACCTGGTCACTCCGACGGAGGAGACACCAAGAAAACGGTAACATACACATCGTGGTCTGTCATTTTCATTTCTTTTTTGCGACAGCTAGCGTAATTTTTTTGTATGACATAGCCAGAGCAGTAGCTGCTTTAAACCGCGCGTTATGGTTTTGGGTGTGCAGCCATTTTATTAAGTTTTCATGGGCGTCCCAGTCGAATTATTTGCACAATTAAAGAGCACTCTCAAGCTGTAAGTTTTCTCTATAAAACCTAGAACGCAGTAAATTTTTTTATTTTCTAAGCACTTTTCTGTGCATGGTTTCCACCCATATTTCATCTTTAAGGGCGGAATTTAAAATCGCTACTTTTACATTTCGATCAGTGTTGACAATCCACTGATTTGTTTGCCTTGATATATCACTTGTAAGTACACCAATGATGCTTATGTTTTCGTTTTGGTTTCCCTCTTATATATGCATATAAGATCAAGAGCGGACGAAAAGTATGACATTTATTTTATATTCAATGGCATTTTAAAAAATGCCAACAAATTCAGCTTTTCAAACTAAGCTCATCTTCATCCTCCTTGTCATCATCTTTCTCATTTTATCTACTGTCAAAAATGACAACATAATTGGCTTTTATACTAGGCTCATCCTCCTCTTCCTCCTCATCATCATCATTCTCATTATATCTACTGTCAAAAAAATGACAACGTAGTTGGCTTTTTATACTACGCTCATCCTCCTCTTCCTCCTTATACTTCTCCTAATCTTCATCCTCCTCCTCAGTGTCGGTGGGTATTGGTATCGCGGGCAGTAAATATCTTCATCACATAAACTGCGGTGTTATACAGGGATTTCCGGCCCTGAGAAAAGCCGTAACAACACACGTGAAAAAATGTCGTATTTTTTCACGTGTGTTGTTATAGCCTATCAGCTGCTGACATGTCACTCGCCTTTGGCGCCACTCGGTAAGGTTGATGAATGAATAGCAAAGCCTGCACGATTCTCAATACAAGGTACTTTATCGGAACTTTCTCGGATTGTGGCGGCTAAAACACTAAAATATCCGTTTTGCTGACAGACAGTAAGGTTTAAACTTTCCTAGATGGAGAAAAAAACCAATATACAAAAAAAAACCCAAAGTTACATACTCAGTGGCTTTAATGTTGGCATTTCTCGCGGCTGAGAATGAAAATCGACAACTGGAAGATTTGCCACTGGCCGATTTTGGCCGTTTACCTGAAGACTTCTTCTGTCGGTAAGGACAGAGTCAATGGATCAATATTTGTGTCTACTTTATTATAATGCAAAGGTCAAGTAGAAAACGCTGTATGCCTCAACCGTGTGGACATCCTACTCTGCAGAAAATATTCTAAAAGTTTTCAGGCTACAGAAACACACAGCTGGGTGCTGATACGAAAGCAACGAGTGTTGAACTTTTTAAACAATTAGGTTGAGTCCCTTTTTATGATGAAGCAAGAATATATAAGTCAAGTTTGGTATTTAACAGACTGCTGGCGATTGCCCATCCATATGAATCAGATATGAATCAGATGTTAATAAGAAATGCAGATGTTACTTAATGAGCGATTAAACATGGACAATTAAACCTTGTCTGCCCCCAATTCAAATGGGAGTCTGAGAGGGTGGAGGGGGTCCTCCACAGTATCAACTATCCGACTCTGGAATAAGATCCCCAGCTAGATGAGAAAGAAACAGAATCTTATAGGTTTCAAGAAATCCTGTTAGAACATTTACTGAATAATTTTTGTCATGTATTTTTAAATTTTACATTTTATTAACTGACCTTATCTTTGCCCTGTTTTAATATACCAGATAGTTTAAATTTTAACTTTTATATCATAATTGTATTTTAATAACTCCTTACACAGTAAGTCTTGAATGCTTTTATGTAATGTCATTAGTTTTTTAATTTGTACTATTTATAGGGCCAGGGGTTCTTCAGTATATTTACTGCTTTGTGTAGCCCTTGTTAAATAAAGTTGATTACTATATTATTATTATTACATATAAGTCAACTAAAATGAAAAAAATGTCAGTGAAGAAGCTGGTTTATCCAAAGTTTACACCAATCAATGTGTGGGAGCTACTGCCATCACTCTCAGCTTCAACGCCAGGATTTCAATAGGCCTATTTGTCGCCATTTCAGGACACCAAAGTGAGCAGTCTCGTGATCTACAACTCATCATTCGACCTCTTAACTCCACAAATGCAGCCAAATCTTTTGAGAGCCTTGCTTACTTCCATCAGAAGTTTCTCAGCAATTGATGTCGTTCCAAACCAAACAAGTGACGACAAAATAGCTCTCAAATTGGTTTTTACCCTGAAATTCAGTCCATTTCAGAATGACATCAAAGGATGGTTTTCTACTTTCATCTCACACTTTCCTCATGATTGAACAATGGCACTAATTGTTAACACATACAAAGCTCAGACACAGCTTTTTTTGGTGAATTTCATGAAACGTGATTACATTTACTTTGATTGCATTGATGAGTAAGGTCGTACCACAGGTTGTGCATTGGCTGGTTTTTACACAATTGTTTCTTTCGTTGTCTGGTCAAGTAAGACTATATAAACATTTTTGGTTCAATAAAAGGGGACTCTTTCGATAATTGCCAGGAGCATCCACTATTTGTCATCCCTGAAACTGCAAAGGTGTTGCCTAAAATGTAATATTTACATCTGAATGATAACTCTTAGATGCCAGCTTGCGACTCTGCTTAGACAGATACACTATACCAACTAAGACCATTCCTAGCAAGGTTAACAGCCAATTTGTCTCACTGTTATAACCCCAATAGCAAGCAGGCAGTGGAAGAAGCAAGGATCAAGTATAAAGGGGTACACTTCTCTCAAAGAGTATATGCCACTGATATCCATCAAACGTCCAATGAAAAGGTGGAGTAGAGCTGATAGTTACTCTGGATGCTAAGATAACTTTGACATTGACACAGGTATCATGATACCATTGTGGAGAAGGGTCTTTTTAACCTGTCGTTAGTCGCCTCTGCCTTGGAATCAGGGGAAAGTGGTAAAACGACCAAATACCTCAAAAAAACTTCTCATTAAAGTGATGCTAAATTGTGGAGCTCACTTTCTTTAAACATTTGACTATGCTTATCTTTACTTCCATTTAAAACAAGATACAGTCTTCTCATTTTGGTGTAGTGTTTTATATGACACATAGCAAAATTAGAGTAGATATTGCAGATTAGATTATCACTTAATGTATTTTAATACTTTTGATGTACTTCTTAAGATACAGTTATTTAGATTTTACTTGTTTTCATTTTTCTTTTAAATACAGCCTTAATGTCTTATTTTAGGCCACTTCCACTCAGTAATGAATATGCCTACACCTGGAACTGAGAAATCTTTCCACAGCAACCTGGCGACAAATGGTCGTGTCACCTTGTGGAAGCTAAGCCAAGGACGTAAACAATGTAAGCTTCAAAACCACATGGAAATGACTTTTCTAGAATATCAGGCATTGTTATCGCCATGCTAAAGCCTGAATCTAAGACTAATTGAGGATGAGTTACTGCAGAAGTGCTTACATGGCAAGAAACAGGATCAAAACAGATCTTTGAATGGGATGGTGTGGCTGAGAAATTCAAAAGAAATTAACATTGGAAGTGATACATTTCAATATTGGTGCAGTTGCTGTTGTTAAGCTTTTCCAAGCGCTAGACATCCCTCTTTGCAAATATACTGAAGAGGGTTACAGACTTCAAGATCTGCTTAGTGCAGATGTAGTGCAACATAAAAGCAAGTACCAAGAGGAGATGAAAAGTGATCAGAGGCCACAGAAGTTAGTTCATGGTAGTTCATGCAGCGAGGTTGCTTTACAGACAATGTTTCTTTGTTTAATCAACCTAATATTACAGATAAACAGTTCTTTGAAGTTGATAGCAACTTGGGGCATATGCTATACTTCACTCCTCAATGGTCTCCCAAACACTTCAGAAAATGGGCAAATGTAGTGTCTTAGCACACAGAGCAGCTATTCCAGAAGTATCACCAAGAACTAACTACAGTGAAAATAGAGGGGTGAGAGGTAAGGCATGTTGAGCTGAGGAAACTTTCAGAGAACAGCTTATGTCAGTGCAAAGCAAGTGAAGATGATTCAAAGTTGGATTGCATATGAACTGATAGTTTCCTCAATAACCAAGGGAGGGAAGTATGACAATATTACAAACAAAAGAGGTGATGCAAAACCTAGAGAAATCACCTTCAGACACACCTCTGACTGTGAAAGAAGTTGAAATACTATTTTCCCTTTCAACAGAAATTATCATATACAACTTCTACAAGTATGCTAGAGACCATTTCTAGTACCTATCAACTCTCAAAAAATCTCAGCTTAGGTCTGGACAGGACAGATTTTTGGACAACTGGTTGTTCCAGAAGAGCCTAAACACTTGCAAGAAGGAGAAGGAATGTTTTGCGTCTTATGCAAGCAACACAAAATGTTCACAGTTTACGAGATGATCCAGCAACACAAAGATCCCATTGAGTCTGAAATACAGGGACAAGTCTCTATATTTTGTTAAAAAAAATTGTGAACTCTACATTACATTAAAAAAAGTGCAGGAAAAGAAACTCCACAGAAATGACCTCATGCTTAAGGCACATAGTGCAGCATACTGGCTTGTCAAAGAGAAAGTCTGAAATCCAAATTTCTCATCATTGGCTAATCTGCAAACATAGTTTGGTTTTCATGAGATGAAGAATTTCCAGTACTCACCACAGAGTTCCATTGGGGTAATATTTTTGGTAATTAGGAGCTCTTTTGATGACAACTTGTTGGGGAAGGTATAGACAGCAAATCGCTTTGGTCTCCTAACTGCTGAGGTCACAGATGTATCTTTTCTGGAAACAAAACAGACAACATTGAAACACATTCATTGCGGATTGAAATGTTCTGAAAAACTACACAGAGCCAATGCAAAAACCACCTTAACCCTCCTCACAACTCAAAGAAAACACGCTCTGTGTAAAGGTGAAAGACTGTAGCTCTCTGGTTTCTAATAGTGCAACACTGATAACTGGTCACTTTAGTGGCATGGCCAGTCATCGAAAGAAAATAAATCCACTGTCACCTCACTGCACTGTTTGTACCACAAGCTTGCATCAAAGTACAACAACAGCTTTCATCAAAAATTGGCAATGGGTAGGCTTTGTCAGATGACAAGTTTTGTGGCAAGAGGCAACATCAGAGGGTCCATTTAGGTAGCATGTGTACAGGACAACTAGATTCTGCTATTAAGGTTCTCTGCCACTGCTTGAACTTTCCATTTCAATGAGGTAATAACAAGAAAAGGAATGGTCGTAAAATTATGAGAAATGACCAAAATTAAATTTAACTTTTTTTGGTCCACCATTCCTTACCAACACCTTTTGAAAGATTTAGACGCCCTCAGAGCATTAAAACAATACAGCAGCCAACAGTAACACTATGACCACCATTGTCACCATCAAAATTTCACAATAGCTAAAAGGGAAGAGATGAGAAGCAGAGGCCATTTAAAGTATTAACAGTTTGTTACTTGCACTCAAGTTTCATCTTCTCAGTTACTAATTTATTTGAAATATATCTCTGGCAAAACAACTGTGAAATTTCTTCAACAACAGTTACACAAAGCTAATTATTGAAAGGAAAAATTCTGACAGATTAAAGTAATACTTTCTGAGTTTTGTCAAGAGAGGCTTGTGTTGCTGATTTTAAAACATGTACAAACAACTACAGTTACTAATCTAACATCAGACTACAGAACAATTAAGGAAAGTAACAAAAATGTATTGCTGCACGGTCTAGCAAGTTTAAAATATAAATACCTCCAACATCATGAATGCATCCGATCTAAAGTATCTGTGGATCTCTAATGATGCAGTCTGTCACACAACAGTCTATTGACATGTTGCTAGGTGGATGTATCTATTTACCACTCAGTTTTATCTCATTTGACCTTTCCAAATTTTTTCACAATATAAAGAGAGAGGAAAACATAAAGCTAACATAAACTAGGTTTTATAGAATAAAAAAAGGCCATATGAACCACCACCACAAGCTCAGCCTGTTAAAAGGAATACATTATCCATGACCCATGCTCGATTTTTTTCGACATGGTTGTCAGTATGGTGAACTGCCTCAATTTAGGAAGAAAATTTGGACAGGATCAGATGCATTACAAAAGTGCGAGTAATCATCAATTCCAACCTCACCCTAAATAATATACAAACAACTGACTACAGAAATGCATTTCTCAGCCAAAAACGAGAAATGCATTGAGTTGTTGGATTGCCAGAGGAGAGAAAGCCTATGGTTCAGCCATATTCCTCAGATGGAAACTCACAGATGGCAGTTATTCCTGCATATTGCACATGGTTAAAGCATTTGTTACCCCTTCAAAGAAAAAGTCAATACCATGCTTGGAGTTGACGGGGTGCTTCTCAATTGCAAGATTATACAGTACATGTAAAGAAGCACTAGAATTTGCTGAGATCAGCAATTGCAAGAAAGAGTTCTGGATTGATTCTCAGACCATGTTAACCCGGCGTAAAACCTCTCCAAGACTGTTTGTTTTGGTAAGAGTAGCTGAAATCCAGTAAAAGCAATGGGCTTTGAAGCGTGTAAATACATCAGATATGATCATAATCCTGATGAGAGGAACTCAGCTAGAAAAGTTGAAGACCTGGTATGAAGGTCCTCCATTCCTGAAATGCCTAAAAGAAGAATCACCCAAGTTTAAAGAGAATCCCAAGGGATGTGGTGAAGAATTGTCAGAGGAAATGAAGCCGCTCAACAACTTCAAAGCTGTGAACACCCTAAAACAAGTAGATTGCTCAGCTACATCAATGGAGTCAAAAGGAAACCATATTTTGGAATATTTGATGAAATCTTGTTTGACGTTCGCCAAGGCAAGGAAAACTTTGGCCTGCGTTCTACGATTCACCAACAACACAAGGTTGAAAATAAAAAAAGAGACACCATTTTACAGAAGAATTGAGAGAATCTAAACTGTGGTTATTCAAATGGAGTTAACAGACAATCAAGGTATATACTGTAGACAAGAAGCTGATTCCAGCATCAGATAAACAAGGTGTTTTATGTGCATATGGGAGACTAGAGAACATCGGATCATTACCAGATGAGATGCACAATCCCATTATCCTTCCAAGGTCATTAATTAATACTCTTGAAAAAACTTTACAAAAAGCAAACAAAATGCAGTTACAAAAGTCTCATCGATGAATAAAGCAAGCGTTTCCGATCGTGGGTGTGCAAAATATGGCCAAACAAGTAACTGGTAAATGTCTGACCTGCAGGAAGTTGCTAAGTCAAATGATGAGTCAGATTCTGAGACTGAACATTGCAGCAGGTCTCTCAGTGTTCAGCAACACAGCAATTGACATGTTTGGACCTTTGCAAATAAGAATCAACAGAAAAACACTGAAGGAAGCACAAGTAATCACATTTCCATGCAAGAGTGGTCCATTCAGAGCTTGTAACAGACAGAAGCTCATATACGTTTCTCATGGCTTTTCAGAGATTTGCCTCACTCAGAGGATATCCCAGTAACTGTTGATTGGATCAAGGTACAAACTTTGTTGGCGTACAAAGTTATTTGAACAAAACTTTGCAAGGCTGGGACATTTCCAAACTTTTCCACAAGCTAGCCATCAGAACAGAGTGATAGAAAGTCTCATCAAATCAGGAAGACAAGCCTTAGATGCTTCATCAAAGAATCAAACGTTTACAGAGGAACAGGGAAGAATATATCTGGCAGAAATGACCTATTTGATCAATGGGTGTCCTCTCTGTCCTAGCTCTGTCTAGATCCGGGAAAATCTGCCTGTCACGACAAATGACCTCTCAATTGAACACCACTTTCAGCCCAAAACACCTCACGAGAAGCATTGAGAAAGGAGTACAAAAGTTCTGGAGTTGTTGGACGAAATATTTTGCCCCAAATTTACTATTAAGGAATAGATGGTACAAGAAATTCAAAAACCTTTAAGAACAAGACTTGGTGTTGGAGATGGAATCCACCCCAAGGAGAACATGGAAGATGGGCTTAGTAATTCAGACATATCCTAGACAAGTTGGACTCACAAGGAAAGCCAGGATGTAGACTGCTACATCAGTTTATGACCTTCCAATTCACAAGCTCTGCCTAAATCGCAACCAAACAGGAACTAAATGTAGTATAAAAATTGAAATTTATTTGGTTGCTCAATCTATTCACAAGTACAAGTAAAGATTTGCTCAACAAATAATTTATTTATGCAAGGACTATGAATAATCCCGATAGGATTCAGAAACATTAAAATATGCTCCTTGGTGTGTAACGGGGTTAATTGTGTAATCAATGCGAACATTACCAGGAGAAGAGCGAACCGGAATTCTTGACTTTTTGTCAACATAAAATGCAAACTTTAAACTCTTCTGTTTCCTGTGCTGACACCTGGTCTTCTAATTCTTTACCTTCGACCATGATTTGGAATCAACAGTTAAACAACTTTTATATTGCCATACAAAATATATAATAATAGTAATAATAGAATAAGTAAAGGCTATGGTTTAGTAAAGATATCTCTATAACTTGATTTAAAATATTATTGTGACAATTCTTTGTAACCTTACAGGTAGTGACTTATGTTGCTGTTTAGGGTTTCAAATAATTTCTAATGATTTCATTGCTCAGTCATTTGTCATATTTCTGAAGATGTCACCAATTTTGATTAGGACTTCTTTATAGAAGTCCTAAACAAATTGGAGTAGTTAGTGTCCTTGCAGATTATAGGCTTCCCATGAAATTGACAGAAAGGACTGTGAGAATTGTTTCCTTGAGTTTTAATTACTTTTCTCAACAGATAAATGGACCAATCAAGAAACCAAACTCTCAGCAACAACTATTTAGGATGCATACAGATACATACTTAAATACTTGTTACTTTATTTATGACCAGTTTTCTTTTTTCAGAGCGATTACAAGATGAGAGCGATAAAGGAACCTTACTTTCCATGGTGCAATAGCTGGTATCTCTTAATTGGCCTTGGAGATATATACCAAAATCTAAGAACTGTTTATTGCAGGAGACAGTGAATTGACTATAGATGACATCAACCCATGTATCTTCCTTATGACTTTTGCCATGATAATATTAGGGCATCAATGTCATTAAATTTACAGGCAACAAGCAAATTTTTTTTTAATAAAAGAGACAGCACCCTTTGTTTTACTGTTGCTGTATTACCTATTAACGATATATAGTCATGTATACATACCAATAGCAGTGATAATTCACGAAAGGTGACCGTGCAAAAAACATTTTGGGGTTACTGACAATAAATTTCAGGTTACTTAGTAAATAAAATCCTTTCTGTCTTGCTGGTATGTCAACTGATGATGTCAGCATCTGAGAGTGTCCAAAAAATGAATATTTGGCTGAGAATTAGTAAAGCTTCAGGGGGAAATGTGTCAGTCAAGAACATTAACAGCCCAAAATCAGTGACCCTGACTTTCTACACATTGACAAAGCTTTACAATATAGACCTTTTCCTCCGAGCCATTTGTCTGCAAAACTGAACTATTTACCTTTAACACCATCTTTAATTTAGGTAATGACCTGATTTTGAATGCAATTTGGTGTTAATAAGCATGAATAAAGACAGCAAAATTGCACAAGCCTGTAGGGCGAGTGCAATTTGTGGTCTTTGAAATAATTATGAGTGTTTGTTTACACTAAATTGCATTCGAAATTATGTTATTGAGTAAATTTTTTTAAAGACAACAAATGGGTAATTGCAAGTTGTAGTCTGTAAGATTTACAAGTGCTTATTTACACCAAATGCCGCTTGAAATCAACTCATTACCTATTAATAGTTTACGTGAAAAAAGGATCACAGAAAGTCAAGACAGCATAAATGTTAAAAATGTCAACCAAATTGTTTGACAGATGTGGTCCGAAATTGACAGACCCTGTTGAGGTCCATGGTAGGGATCCACATCCGTCAACTCTTCTACCTTATCATCCTCCACAGGCTTGTGTAACTGCACAGCAATTTTGTCCAACACTGCACAAGCACCCACAACCAAGCAAATATTTTCAGGTGCCATTATACCTTTTGCATACAACACACAAAATCGCCTTTTTTATTGCCCGAATGTCTGCTCAATCACCACTCAATCAATCAATCACCACTCTGGCTTTTTTTTAACAATTAGAATACTTTAACAGCATATTAAAGGAGTGGCTCAAGAGACATGCCTCTCTTTAAAGAGTGCAAAATACAGTCACTACAATAGCCACAGAATAAATTCAGGAATGAAGCCCACCAGACTGAAGAAGAAACAAAGGCTTCCTCATTTGAATTACAGTTTACCCCACAAGGATCCCAACGTACGTGGAAGAATATTCTTCAAAATAAAAGATATTCTGCTGCGCTTAGACAACTGTGCACCCCACGTGGAAAGGTAAGACAGAAATCATTAAATCATGCAACGCTATGTGACATAGAATATTTATGACTGAAAAAAGGATCATTTGTTTGAGAGATAATACAATGAACACAAAAAACTGAGAGACAACCAAGCAAAAAGCGAGAGAGATGCAAGTGAAAACCTAGCAAAAACCGAGAGAAATTAAATATTCACTCACTTAACGAAAATGATTCCTTAAGGATTTACAACAGAAATGAATGTGATGCAATTTTTGTTATAGGTCGATATGTGACACTCTTTGCGATGCAGAACCGCATCACCATGTGCATTTAAATATGCAGTCCAACGAATTTACAATCTACCAATTTTGATGTGGGGGAAACGCGTGTGGGTTTGGAACGTTTTAACGCATATCTAGTATCCCTGGCCAAGAAGTTAAATTCAAGTAATTTTTCAATAATTAAAATTTTATTTTTATCTAATACTAAGCTGTAATGATAAATTTTACATGGTATTTGTTTCAAACGTGAATCCTTTAAAATAAACTGATCAAACCATAACAAAGGTTCCCAAACCAGATGGTAAGCCAAGATCAAAATCCAATTTTAATCTTGGGAAGAAAGCTAAACAGACTCTCTTACAGAACAAACATTGCATACTTCAAATAAAGAACCCTGAAGACCAACTATGTTGTGCCTGGGCCATCATCCTTACTATGACTCATCTGCATAAAGACAAGAATTATATGACCTGGAACCATTATGAAAACATACGCCTTTATCCTCATGTCCAACTGTGATAAGCCCACAAGTTACATCAGGACGCAGGTATGTATTTTTAAAAAATCTATTTTATATTGTATTGTTAGCATTACTAGTAAACTTCATTTTCATTTTTTACAGGTGTACCTGAAGGTCCATGTAGATTGAATGAGATTTAAAAATTTCAAACCATTTCAGCTCCACATACAAAATTAAGGTGTTAACCGTGGACTATCCCTTCATGGTTGTGTACAAAGATCCAACAGCATGTAATCAGATCCTGCTTCTCGAAGAGGATACTTATTTCCACAGTTGCCTTTTGTATAGACAAAAATTAAGTCTAGACATAATGTTTTTTATGTCGGGGCATTATATGATAACCCGTTGGGAGGTTTGTACCAGGTACGAGCAGTAACCAATCAGTAGTAAGGGCGGAGTTTGCTATGTTAAAACCAGGAGAAATTCCTTGATTCGCCCTTCTATCCCTCGCCATTCGAACGTCAAGTGCTCAAGAAATCTTTTCCCTCTCTTCGATAACACAGTCCAAAGTTTCAGGCAAGTTGAAAATGTCTGTATTCTCTATCTTGCTATTATTTTGTTGGTGTCCAATTTAAGTATTTCTGCCACGAATACAACTGTGGTCATGACCAAGAAAAGTTCCGCCAACACCCATCTGAGGGGTGCAGATGCCCCGCCTGTAATGACTGGATCTGCAGACCGAAGAGTGAACAGATACCTATCATTACCTGTGAAGATTATAACAGGAATTTTTAAGACCTACATTATCTGGCTATCCACAAAGATGAAGGCATCCACAACTTTCTTCAGAAATGTTTAAAGTGTTTCAACCCCAAAAAATATATATAAAAAAATTTAAAAGAAAGATAAAAGATCGACCCAAATGCAAGTACTTATAAAGATCCTCCAATCCAGAATGAGGCCATGATTGATGAAAA
This sequence comes from Pocillopora verrucosa, assembly GCF_036669915.1. Lineage (NCBI taxonomy): Eukaryota > Metazoa > Cnidaria > Anthozoa > Scleractinia > Pocilloporidae > Pocillopora > Pocillopora verrucosa. The sequence goes on along the minus strand of NC_089325.1, from coordinate 21,207,898 downwards.
CAGTGTCCACTACCCCATCCTCATCTGTGCCAAGACAGTTGAAGACAACCACCAACGTGTGTTTCACGGTGACAACTGTAGTGCAGAGCTCCTTGACTTCCTGAATGAGCATACCATCAACCAATTCAGTGAAGACAGAAAAGTGATATGTGTATTTCACAATTTCAAAGGGTATGATGGAATGTTTATCCAGGAAGAACTCACCAAACAGAAATGCGTCATAGAGAACATAATCACCAATTGAACAAAAGTCAAGTCAATGTCCGTGGGTGACATCACCTTCAAGGACTTATAATGTTTCTTACCAATGGCCCTTGCCTCCTTTCCTGCAACCTTCGGATTAACTGAGCTCAAAAAGAGGATACTTCTCTCATTTGTTTAATCGCCTTGAAAACCAAACCTATGTGAGACCTATTCCAGAAGTCAAGTACTATGATCTGGGGGGTATGGCAGCCAGGAAAAAAGCTGGGTTTGCATCCTGGCACACAAACCAAGTGACAATGAATATTGAGTTTAGTATGAAGAACAAGATGATTGCTATGATCAGAAGTTCATAGCTGAATTCTGGGTAAAAGCTGATTTTGACCTCATTGAGAAGTGCATCACCATGGCCACAGCCTGTCGTCGGCACTGGCATAAGCTTCATCCCACCCCCAAGACCAAGGCCGTCAAACAACCCAGAGGATGGAATGGCAGCCATTCTACATGTAGGAAATGGTGGAGAACAAAACATCATTCTACCCCCTGGTCAGGAAGCCAGACACAGACCCATGTTTGTGGATGGTTCTGACCCCATTTCGCAAACAGTCTATGAATTTCATGGCCGTTTGCGGCACAGGTGCTGTAACTGCTTCCCTGTTTGCAAACAAATTGCTTGGAATCTTGGGGACAGGATGATGGAGGCCCTTTACCAGGAAACAAATGAGAAGACTGTCACCTTAAAGGAATGGGGATATAGAGTTGTTGAGACGTGGGAGTGTCCATGGCACACCCAGATCAATGCCAACTTCCACATCTCAGACTATATCCAAACTCAGCAGGGTACCACCTCTAAATCCTCATGATGCTTTTTTAGGTGGCCGAACAGCGGTGATGTCCCTATACCGTGTTTCTGAAAACACTTTGGAGGAAGAAATCCCCTACGTGAATGTGATTTCAGAGTGCCCCTGGGTCAATTACTAAGGGACCTATCCTATTGGTCACTCAACCATCATCTACAACCTTGAGGATCAAGATCTCTCTTCATACAATGGTAGCATGTCTGTTGATATTTTGCCACCACCTGGTCTGTTTAATCCCATTCTGCCACTTTGTCATAAGGGGAAACTCACCTTTCTATTGTGTAGATCATGCGTGAAGGAGAAGTCAGCCAAACCCCTTTCACCATCGAGGGGTACACTGTGTACATTCCAAGGAGATGCGTATGTTACATGGTACATGTTGTACTCCTGAGATCATGAAGATGCCGAACATGAGGTATCATATGCTCAAAATACATCAAGTCCATCACTTTCCTGAGCAGCAGAGAAAATGTGGCCTTTTTGCCTCCTATTTCAATATCGGGCTCCAAATTAAACAGGAGTCAAGTGGCTGGCCCTCCTGGGTTACAGTAGTGGACACAGAACCTGACCCAATGGTCCTTTGACAGAAGCAGGGGGAGTACCTGGAACGTTATCTGGAGAAAGGAGGGGTGTATTTGTTTTTTCTATCTAAGGAAAAATGCGTGAAACAAAATGTTTAGTGAATGTTTTGTTTACTTGTGCAGGTATGGATTTGGAAAGAGGCCAAATATCCAAGAACCCAGGGCCAAAGACTACCACAAAATTAATGTTGAACAGTTTTTGGGGGAAGTTCAGAGAATCACTAAACAAGACCAAAGTCAGCCAAATGACTGAAGCCTTTGAACTGTTGAGCATTATCGCAAACCCCCTGAAAGATGTACGGGGATACAGATTCTATCTGTAGACATGATAGAGGTTATAAGTAGAAGAAGAGAAGTTATAAAACCACCTCTGAAGACGCGGACAAGGGTCGACGCACTAACATCTATGCGGCTGCCTTCAAGACCTGGCAGGCACGCCTAGAGCTGTACAAATCACTAGAAGTACAGGAGACCGAGTCCTCTATTATGACATAGACTCCATGATATATTCATGTAAACCTGGTCAATCTGAGATCCCTCTGGAAGATTATTTGGGTGACATGATCAACGAGCTTGATGATAACAATTATATCACGAAGTTTGTGTCAGGCAGAGCAAAAAATTATGGGTACCACACTAAACATGGGAAAGTATGTTGCAAAGTCAGCAACACCAAAGTGAGAAAAGCCCAGTGACATTAGATGAATACATCAACAATCACTCTGTTCCCTGCTCCCGGCACTGATTCCTGCGTTGACGTTAACCTGTTATGCGATGAACTCTCTACAACTTCGCTTTGTACAGACAGCCCTGATGCTCTGAATGATCTTGTTAAATGTTATAATTCTACATTATCTGCGGTTCTTGATCGTCATGCTCCACTTGTCACTAAGTTTATCACAGTGAGGCCTTTGGTACTTTGGTTTAGTGAAGATATTAGAGATTCAAGGAGGGAAAGACGGAGAGCTGAAAGAAAACGGCGTCGATCTCGAAGTTTCAATGATTTGCTTGAATTTAAAAAGAAGAGGAACTTTACAACCTACCTGATGAATGAAGCCCGTCGTAAGTTTTACTCAGACTTTATTGTTGAAAATAACTCCAATCGAAGGAACTTATTCCCGGCAAAAAAGAGGTTGCTAAATCAAGGTCATGAAGTACCTTTTCCACCAACTAGTGACAAGCTGGTTTTAGCCAATGAAATGGGTAGCTTCTTTGTTGAAAAGATTGACGCCATCCATGTCAAACTGGACAGACTAGCCGATTGTTTGCATGATTCTCATTTTGACTATGTGAAAACGCTACCAACTAGAACACTGGACAGCTTTATCCCTTTAACTGAAAGTGCTGTTAGTAAGTTGATTGGCTGCTCTCCGAAGAAAAGCTGTATGTTTGATCCGATGTCAACATCTATGGTAATCAGCTGTGCTGATGTGCTATTACCAGTCATTACTAATATGATCAACCTGTCTCTTAATTTTGGAGAATTTGCGGATGATTGGAAATGTGGGCTTGTTAATCCTATCTTGAAGAAACCTGGATTGGATTTGCTGTACCAAAATTACAGACCAGTTGGTAACTTACAATACGTATCCAAGTTGACTGAAAAAGTCGTTTTTAATCAAGTTTACGATCACATAGTTTCAAATGCTATTTTTCCTACGCTTCAATCTTCTTACAGGCAATTCCATAGCACTGAAACTGCACTTATCAAGGTGATGAACGATATTTTGTTAAAGATGAACTCTCAACATGTCACTATGTTAATTTTATTGGATCTCAGTGCTGCCTTTGACACTGTTGATCATCGAATACTTTTAGAGAGGCTATCTGACGAGGTTGGCATACGTGGGACTGCTCTGAATTGGTTTAGATCGTACTTGTCTGATAGAAGTCAGCGCGTTTCTGTACATGGAGTTCTTTCTCGTCCTTTTGACTTGAACTGCGGGGTACCCCAAGGCTCATGTTTAGGGCCTTTGCTATTCATAATATATGCGTCCAAGCTGTTTAAGATCGTGGAACATTATCTTCCTGATGCTCACTGTTTCGCTGATGATACGCAGCTGTATCTGAGTTTTAAACCACTCGGCAACACTGCTCAAGCTGATGCTATACAAGCTATGGAAAAGTGCATTGACGCAGTGAGGAAATGGATGATTCAAGATCGGTTGATGATCAATGATGATAAAACGGAGTTTTTGTTAGTCGGCACACGACAACAGCTTGATAAATTAGATTCGTGTTCCATAACTGTGGGCAATAATCGTATCAGTCCAAGCCCATGTATTAGAAATCTTGGATCCTGGTTTGACAGCAACTTAAGCATGACTGATCATATAAACAAGGCTTGTAATGCGGCATTTTATCATTTACATAACTTGAGACGTATTAAGAAATACCTGTCGAGAGATTCTTTAATTACTTTGGCTCATGCTTTTATAACCAGCCGTCTTGACTATTGTAATGGTTTATTGTTTGGCTTACCAAATGTGCAGATCGCTAAATTACAGCGTGTACAAAATGCAGCAGCAAGACTTATTGTTGGCTTTGGAAAGTTTTCTCACATTACACCGGCGCTTTAACTTATGAGCTGCACTGGCTGCCAGTTTCTTTGCGTATTGACTATAAGATTTTACTTTTGACTTTCAAATGTATTTATGGTCTAGCGCCAACTTATCGTAGCGATCTTATTAGAATAAAATCGAATTCATTATATAATCTTAGGTCTACTGGTAAGCTCTTATTGGACCATCCCAAGGGAAAGATGCTTACAACATTGGGAGCAAGATCATTCTCAGCAGCAGCTCCGAAACTCTGGAATGAGCTACCTGTGGAGCTTCGTCAAGCAACATCACTTAACAGTTTTAAATCTCGACTTAAAACCTATCTTTTTAAGAAGTATTTTTTATAGTTTGTAACTTAGTTTATTTTATTCTCACGGTAATGTATTTTCGTTTTCTTTTAAACATATGATTGTAAAGCGCTATTGATCAGCACATGTAAATACGCGCTATATAAATTGGTAAATTATTATTATTAAATAATGCAAGAAGTCAAAGCGAAGTTAGGAATGAACTATCCAATATTCCAGACAAAAGCGATGAGGATGCAAATGTTGCATGCGATGAAGCTGATTAATTTGGCCCTCTGCTTTGTGAACCAAACTTTCAGTTGGTGAGAGAAGCATTAGCAGATGCTGATGACTTTGCTACATTTGCTGAGTTTCACGGGAATGAGGAACTCATTGAAGCTACAAGCAAAGTGGCCACTTTGCTTAGCAAAATGCGTGACATCTCGCTCAAGCAGACAATACTTGACAGCTTTTTTTTGCTTAAAAGAAAATAAAATGTCTGCAGCTCGACACGAGAATGTTGTACAAACTGGTGCAGTAATCAACATTTGTCATCGGAACGTAACGTTTCTGTTTCTATTTTACATGTAATGATGTAATGAGTCCTCTTGACAAGCATTTTGTCCCTTGTAGTACATCTTGAAACAGCAGCATCACTTACGACGGACTCCTTCCTAAATCCCTATCGCTGTTCTATTGGACATCGAGGTCCTGTGAGACAACTGAGGTCAGATCAAGGAACAAACTTCGTTGGCACTAGTAACGAGTTAAAGGCAGCATTAGCAGAGATGAATCAAGATATGGTAAACAAAGAGATGGCAGGCAATTCTTGTGATTGGATTCATTTTGATGTATTCAAGTCACAATATTACTTATTTCATCTTGACAGCTATCTGTGGATCATCATGTCTTCAAACCCTTCAAGGAAATTTATTGTACATTTTCTTAAAAAGGGTGAGTTGAGGTGGGCATTTAGTGAGCAAGCAAAAGACGTTGCAGAACTTGTAAGGAAGCAGAAAAGTGAAGAAGCTTTTGGAGCACAATTGTCAAAAGAACAGGTACTTAAAACAAGTTTAACTTCATTAATTATCAAATCAACATAATTTTAGAACCCATAATTAATTTTTGATGTTTTACTATAATAAATGTATTATTCATTGAACCACATGTTTTTAATACTAGGTGGAGAAGAAGCTAAGAGGAGTGTCATTGAGGCAAAAGGGGATCCTAATGATGCTGAATGGGTCACATCTGTGAAATGGTAGGTGAATATGTACCTTACACCACAAGGTGATACATAAAGGAAGGCAAAAAGAGCATCAGAGCATTTCACCTGGGTACCCCACACATGCCCACTGTTGTCATAGCCAGGAGAACCAAAACAAAAAGGAGTAGAAAAATTCCAAATTAACACCAAGTGAAATACAGTCTCCTTTAGTTATGTCATCATTGAGAAGAGGGAAGACTGGGGAACGATGAAGAGCACAGCAGCAAATAGAGGACAGTGTTCTATGGTCTTCCAAAACATTTAGTTCAAAGACTGCAATTAGCCCAGAATTGTGCGGCACGGCTGATCTTATGTGGTCGCAATCATGATTACGTTACTCCTTTACTGAGGGAACTGCACTGGCTTTCCCTAGAGCAGAAGATTATTTTTAAAATCTAATTTTTTAATTTTAAAGCTTTAAATAATTTATGCCTGAGTTATATCAGTGACTTGTTAGAAACTTGTAAGCCTACTAGACTTTTAAGATCATCCAGTAGGAACTTGTTAGTGATTCCTCACTCCAAGTTGAAATCTCATGGCGATTACGCCTTTTCTGTCTCTGCACCTAAGCTGTGGAGAATGACATTCCTAAATACATAAAATGTAGTCTTAAAACTTATCTTTTTAAGCGTTATTTTTATGAATGATTACGTTTGATTATTATTTTTATCTTTTTACTTTGATTGTGAAGCGCCTTAGAGCTTTTGGATAGGGCGCTATGTAAATTGTCATTTATTATCATTATTTATATATTATTATTGGCAGAAAGTGGATCTCGAACAAAAAACAAAATGCCAAGAAAGAAATTCATCCCAGCAGCAAAAACTTCGAGGCTGTTGTAACTTTTAAATTATACTGCGATGAAAAAGATAATCTTCTATTGAACAAGGTCAATGACAGTCATGGTAATACAGACATCCCTTATTTTCTTTTTTAAGATGAGCCATGAAAGAATGGATATTGCTATGAAGACGAACAAGGACGGGTATCACTTTCTACAGGAAGAGTATTGTTACTTTGACGGGAAAGTAAAGTGAAGCAGAAATTACGTCACCTTGAAAGGCTGGTGTATGAACATGGCTAGTGCCAACATGAACAGCTTGCAAAAGGTGTTTGGAGACAACATCCTTACATGCAACAAGACTTGCGAATTTCATTTTAAGGAAAGCAGGAATATAGTGGCAAGGAAACTCAATGATGGCAATGGAAAGGTTTTCGATCAAACACTATCTTTTAACTTAGAGACAACCTATCTCAATACTAAAAAAAAATCTGAAAGAATTTATTGAAGCAAAGTCTGAGCTGCAATTTCTAAATTCCTAGATTAAGTGATGGCACAGTCAAAGAGTATTTATTTTCAGTGTGTTCACACCCAAGAATGCACCCAAAATGAGCATGGCCAAGGTAATCCATGCTGGATGGAGCAATTGTGACTCCCCCAACCTTCCTCTATTAAACGCAGCTCAGATCGTTGCAGAAGACAGTATTTTGCTCACTGCTGAGTTAAAGGCTACTGAAAAGGGAAGCTCCATGTCATTTGGGCGAGGCCCCTCTTTCCAGTAAAAGAAAGCCAGAAGTCACCTTCAGAAACTAGCCAGGGCAGCACAACTCTAAAAAGATATTGTCTCCTTAAGTGATTTCCAAATCAACCTTAACTTTGGCCACCACCTGCAAAGAACGAAACAGTACAGCAAAAGGAATGCGAAGGAAAAAGAATGAACGAAGCTCCTCACAACAACCATTCACATGCCCTCAAGATGCCTACATGTTCATGCAACAACCTTTCGCCTCAACACCAATGCCACTCACTCAGCTGCAAAACACAACTGATGTGACAGATGATCAGTCTCAACTCAAACAGATTTCTGAAGTATACTCAAGCTACTCGTTAATAGCTCTTATCATTTTATTCCCGCACATGACTTGCAGTGGGCCAGTACATTAGCGATGAGAGATCCCTCACGCCATTTGTATGATCCAGGCACCTTAAGTCAGTTTCTATACAATGCAAGTAATTTTCAGCTACAGAAACAACTCTCGTCTACTTTGAGTAACCTTTAACCCTCTGCAGCAGCTACAACTAGTCCAAACATCTGTGATCAGCCTCTTTCATACCGACAACCAGCAGGAACTAATCCACACAATGGATTCGGTACCCCTTTATGTGTCTCAGCCAGCTGCACAGGTGGCATTCTGGTCACTCCCTTTATAGGTACAGACTGGTAAGACTTCACAAGACAAAAAGTTTTATGGCTGTGGCTTGGAATTTTCTTAAAAGTTTCGACAAGACGGGAGACTTGTTGGTGATAAGTTTTCAGAACATAGTATACTCGCCATGATGAACAACACCAACCCTTTTTACAGTACATGATTATTGCCATAATTGCTATGACTCATGCGCATTTTGAGTTTACTTTTTCTCCCCGCATGCTATTTAACTGTTGTGTAAGGAAAGTCTTTTTGTTTCCATTGTGATTATTTTTATCTTTCTGCAATTGATAATTTTCACTGTTGCGTATCACGAGAAGATGCTCAATGGATTAGGTTAAGAAATGGCAATGTTATGGGAGATAGCTTGAGGAAGCACTTCTCCAATTTTTAGGCCTCGTTGTTTTCCCCAACTTTAGATATTCGTTGAAATGTTTTATGCAAATCTTTTTAACTGTGGGAATAAATTAGCACTTCCTGGGAAAAAGAGATTGTGAGTGAATTTGTGATATTTTTCTAGCAATAAAAGACAAAAGGTTTAAATATTAAATAACATACCTATGACTAATAGAGGGTTAAAAAATAATTAGGCCATTTGCTTCCAACTGAAATAGTTTATACTTCCCCAGTTGTCTTTCTAACATGAGAGAAATGCTGCTCCTTCAACAGGAATTTGACCAACTAGATTTACGTTTTGTGTTTGTTATAACTCCGAGTTATGAATCATTGCTCCATGATTAAATTCCACTTTCCTTCAACAACTTTTACGATTGTAGCTGTTTGAACTGAATTCCTTGCTAGCAGGGGCCTCTTTGAAGGGCATTACTTGATGTATCAATACTAGTTTTGAGAGGGAATGTACTAATGTAATGTAATCTTTTACTTTGAAGCCTATCAACAATGGTGAAGCCTGTGACTCTAGCATTTGAACATTCAGGCTGTCGACACTGCCTGGTGAAACTCATAGACATTGAAACTGTCCCCAAATGCCCACTTTGCAAGGCTCCCATCGGAATAGGTACTCTTCACGTCAACATTGCACTCAACGACATCATAGGAAAGTTTGATGTCAAGTGTGAAAGTAGTGGTTGTCTATGACAGGGACGTTTCACGAGCACAAGCAACACTTAAAAGCATATGGAAAGTTCACAATGCAGTGTGCAAATGAAGGGTGTGGAGAGGTGGTGGCAAGGGAGGGGATGGCAGCATACATTGCCTAATATGCAAAGCACAAGGTCCCTTGCCAGGAATGCGGTAGGAAAGTAACGAGGGAATGTTTAGAGGAGCAGGCTGCTTCCCTTTGTTCTAATAAGAGAATAGTATGTCCACTAGGCTGCGGAACAAGCCTCCTACGGCAAGCTATTGTCAATTTAATTATGCAATCAAATGTAAAACGGTTATCTAGGTCAATAAAATATCCAAAAGTTGCACTAGCCAGCTCATCTCTAGTCCCTACTGTAGAACACAAATGACTTTTTCTTTTGTCTATTGTTTTTCAAACAAACAATGCTGATTACAGTAAAAAGTTTTGCATGCACTTTTCAATGTAACATAGCAAGTATTCAACATATTGTGTTCGTTGAAGTTGTTAGTTTTACTCCATAAGGCCGCTTGCAATCATATTTCATATTATATTTCTTCTGATCATATTTCATCATGTCGCACGTCATGCAGCCACTTTGCCGTTTGGCATTAATTCAGCACTAGAGCATTCCAGCAATTGTGAGTTTTGGTATTTTGTAAGCTTCATCATTATTTTCATTGTAATTTTCCTAAGTGTACTTAGTTTAATTTAAATTGTTATAGGTTTTCACTTGTTATTTTGTTTACAGTTTTAAATGATGCTACCAACTGGTATCAGAGATTGTTGAAATAGAATACATCATTAAGTTGAATTAAAAACTGTCTGTATTTATTGCTGAAAGTCACCCATGGCAGTCACACCTACTTTATTTCTTTTGCAGGCTCCACTTAATGCTGCATTTGAGCGAGTGCCCAGAAAGAACAGTCTGCTGTATAGTGCCTGGCTGCACTGCCATGGTAAAGCAGAAGGATGTACTGCAGCACTCAATAAATGCAGCCTCTGCCCACATTGTTCTACAGGAAGAAGAGATCCAGCTTCTGCAGTGCCTGATGCATATCCAGGTGAGATGCTTGACTTACAAGAATATTATAAAAAAAAAGATGTGATATGAACATGAACTGAACATTCGGTTTCATTTCAGAGAACCAAACCACAATGGATTTTAGAAGAGAAAGGTGTGTTCTCCTTCTGCTGGAGGGGAGCCACACCTGTACAGCACTGAGTCCAGGTGCCCGAATGGAAACAGGTGGAGGGCAGATCTACGATCTGCGGGAATGTCCTTGGAGCTGGTGTCCGAAGCGATGCCAGTGGTAGAGGAAACAAAGTCAGTGAATCATTCAATAATTAAGGATAGAATCTTGCTCTTGACGCTGGAATGCAGTTTAGAAGATAAATGATCACTGCTGATAACAAGCCAAAGTGCTTGCATACAGCTGACATATTTTACAACAACTATTCATTTCGTAGGAGTGAGGAAATCTATCACCATGTCTAAACTAAAACTCCGACCATAAAATCTGTTAAAAAGACAATCAACTTTATCATGATTCACCACAGATCATTTATGACTTTACGCTTTATGTCTATAGAATAGTGTTGATGCCTGAATCATGTGAAGAAAAGGTGTTCCCTCTCCCAGCGAAGGAGATGAGGAAGCAGGAAGTCACAGTAAATGTCCTTCTTTCTCAAATGGATGAGATGGACCCAGAAGACTTGATTATTGTCAAGTTTGCCTTGAAATATTACATTTTGAAAAAGGATAAGTAATGTTTCTATGAAATAACTGAGAGAGGTAACTGAGTCGAAAATGACGATGCAAAAAATGGTAATTGTTTACAAGAATAGGCGATGTGATAAGAGGTGAGCAAGCTTACATTTAGGTTTAAGAAATACAGTCAAATGAAAACGTTTGTATTATTTTTTCATTGAGTTCCTCCACTTTTCAATTGTATTGAATACCTCTCTTAGCTCTTACCTGGAACATTGCGTAACTTGAAAAGATCCTTTCACACAATTATTGATATGGAAGCGTGTGCGTGATTTTAATGCAGTTTAGATCCTTCTCCTTTTACTTTTCTTTATTCACTCTTGTATATTAAATTTTGCAATATAAAATTTACTGACAACTTACAGAGGAATTGTGCAAATGAAGAGCCTGGAAGCTCAATAAATGTTTAGTTTTCCAATCAGCCTCCAGTTTAGTTTAGTTGCTTAAATATGATAAATGCCTGAGGGAAACAGAACTATACTTAGAGAAAAATGTTAATAATAGTAACAATGCAGAAGGAAAGATAGCTACTAAGACAAATGTTGAGAGTGATGCTCTAACAGTTATTTATTTTTAGAGAGGGGACAAAGCTAGACTTGAGCCTGCAATGCTGGATGGGTGGTGCAGTTGTCAGTGGAGTTGCTCATTGAGGTGTGTTTGAAGTCTGCGTGCCATAGTCTATGAGATGTTTTCTGCTCATATCAATGTTTCCTTTTGTTTTATTTATATTTTTTAAAAATTTTTGAGGGATTTTTTTGATACCTACGACTTTTACCCACACCCACAACCCACAGCTTCCACCCACAACCCACGACCTACGAAAGTCAGCCATATTGCCAGTCCTTTCAAACAGAATCCTCTGCCTCATGATCTTGTCATGCCACCATTACACACAGTTCACAAATGCATCTCCTCCAAATGGCACGTTGTGATGGATCTATGTTTCCAATATGCAGCATCTGTTAGTAGCAGCATTCTTAAAGATCACTATTTGGATTATGTTTGGAATCGATTGGTTGCCAGAATTTATTATAAAGAAAGGAACTGCTCGTTACATATAGAAGAAAGACAAAACGAGCATACCAGGAATTCCCAATCAATCCAAAAGACTACAAATATCTTGGCTTTCGGTGGGACAGTTTTTTGCATTTTGATACTTGGTGCCTCTTCAGCATGGGTTCATCTGCCCTGTCAAATTAAAGAGTTATTTGGCAAACTGGGTCTACAATCATCTCCCGAAAAAGACTGTCCTCCCTTTACATGGACGATTTGCCTGGGGCTTCTCATAGATACGTAACAAATCCTCTCAGAGGTACCTAATGATCGTTTATTGGGACTTCATGCGGAGTTTTTGCAGTGGCTGCACCTTTCCATTTTTCCACCTTCACAAGGCGTAAATTGCAGTTATCACTGGGAAAACTTTTCTTTGTCACTGCTTGCATCTGGCTAGGCAGGATTTTTATGTTGTGTCTTTCAAACCTGTGAACCTTGCTTAATTTAAGTTACTGTTTTGTTTATGTGCTTCTCAGGGCAAGAAGTGTTGCTAACAGAGCATGCCCTCCAGCGGAACCAGGAAAAAAATTGAAAAGCTTCCTCTCTCCCTGGCTAAGTGATATTCCAAGGTAGGCTCTGAATCTCAGATATCGATGAACAGCATTTAAACTGTCTGTTAGCCATAATTATGGTGCATAACTTAGTTACATAATTTTTACTTATTATGTTATATTGTATTATTTGTATTACCTAATTACTTCTATCATTTTTAGCACTTTTATAACTTGCAACTTTCAATGCTATTTATTGCTTGAATACATTGAATGGACAAATATCATGAGCTGCTGTTGGGTTATTGTTATTATTATTGTTATCGTCATCATCTTCATCATAGAAATGTGAGTTATTGGCTTGCATGTTAAGTTTTTGAAGCACCAAGTCCAAATCGTGGACCTTAGATGATCAGTTATGATGATGGTGAGGATACTTCTGATGCTGCTGATGATTATCATTATTATTATGTAAACAAGCAATATGTAAACATCGATGGTTGTCTTTCAACTCTCAGAGATGCAAACCTTAGAGTGCCTTAAGGGAGTATCCTAGGACCATTCTTGTTTCTTATATTTATAGACCATCTACCACAGATACTGGAATATTCAGCAGCAGACATATATGCAGATGATACTACCATCAGTGCTAATGTTGATTAAATATAGATCAGCACTGACAGCCTTAAATCAAGTTCTTCAAACTGATGTTGGTAAAGTTGCACAATGGACCACAGACAATAAAATGGGACTTAACGAGTCCAAAACTAAAACTATGTTAGTAGCTGGCAAACGCCTACATAAGAAGACGAACAGCACCTCACTCACTGTCCACGTCAACTCAGTTGAACTCGAATAAGTCCAGTCCCAAAAACTTTTAGGCGTAATTATTGACACAGCTTAATTTTAATGAGAATATTGATAATCTATGTGAGAAGCTAATACAGCTAATCAGGCATCATTTACCTTTAGATCAACAAATTCTATATTACAATGCCATGATAAAAGAAATAATGTATGGCTCCAGTGTGTGGGTTTCTACATCTGTTGATAATTTAAATAAACATTTGAACGGGGTGTGTCCCGATTATATGTTAGAATTACTCAGACGAAACATCGACATGCGTGCTACTGAAAGACAAAGTAGATATGGGTTTTTTAATTAATTCGTCTGAAGTATAAAAGAGAATCAGAAGGGCTAGGACTTTTCAAGTATCAGCCTCTAGGTTTTGGAATTCACTTCCCAATGGAATTAAGAGTAGCTCTAGTTTAGAAAAAGAAGTCTTTATGTAAGTATTTTTTAAAGTCCTATAAAGATGTTCAGCACTTTACTTAGCTTTGGCTACTCTATTTTATTCTCATATATTTTATATTAATCCTAAGATAATTCATATTTTAATTGTTTAACCACCTAGCTTTAATTACTTCATTATTTATACGTATTTGTGTTTATTTTTAACTTGTTTTTGAAAGCCACGAGTTTATTGGTATTTTCATACTTTTTTTAGTTAGTCAAATTGTATATTCTTAGCTTTTTATGGTTCGTTTTCATATTTTATTTTGCTTAGTCTTATTGTACAACGCATTAGATAATATTCACATGTATTTTGCGCTATATAAGTAATAAATTATTATTATTAATATATTCAGGATACATTTGCTGCGACAGCCTACCCAACAGACATCTCTCCGTACAAGAAGCTGCCACCATGTTGTCCTATACATAAATGAATACTATAACAGAACTCTTACCTGCTTGACTAGAAGATGACTACGAGCTGTCCACAGTACGTGGTCAGCTTGTAGCCCCAAGGTTAACAAAACATATTTCACAAACATTATTTTAAACAAGAAGACCTCCTTATTTATGGTAACTCCTCCGCGGATAATGTACATTGATACACATAGTCACAGAGCTCATTGTGCTGTAATTGTTTAATGGTCCACTTTGAATTGAAGAGCCTTCTGCAATTATGTTTGGGAAATGGAAGCCCACCACAAAAGCACCAATGGGAATCTTTCTGCTTCAGTGTTTTCTTAGCCTAAGATGTGTTTCCTAAAGGAAACCATCAGCCCAAAAAGTCATTAAAGTTATTGTTAACATTGAAAGTTATTGTTAAAAATCTTTACCATTTTATTTATTATTTTCTAATGCTGTGCAAATTTTGAAGGTAGTAGTGTTTTCTTTCTCTCATCAGATCACAGGAATTGTAGCTGTAAATTTTTTTTTATTTCCAATCATAGCTTTTAATCACATAAAGAGATCAATTGAGAATGATCAAGATCCCATGTTCAAGTTTTTCATTCCTTTGTTCATGTACTTTCAAGCTACTGTATAAAATGACTACTGCTATCAATTAGCTTTGTTCACCTTTGCTTTTTGTTATTCATTTGCTTTGGAAATGCATTGTAGAAGAAACTCTACTAGGTATTGCTGCTGATTGCAAAGATAGCTGTGGTGCTTTGCTTGAGACATAAGCTGTCAACTTAGAGGAAGCCAAAGTATTTTCCTTCAGAAATAAAGTCTCCAAAACATCCAAGTGATCGTCAAGTACGGTAGTTGTGCACTGGACAGAGAAAAGAAGACTGTGTTAAGGAAGACAAGTTCTCTTCATAAACTGGATGCATTTCTAGACAGAGACAGCATCATGAGAGTTGGTAGACAAATATGGAAGGCAGACCTGTCAGAGGCTCTGAAGACCCTGATCATCCTGCCAAAGTCAAGCCATGTCACTTCTCTAGTTATCAGGCACGAACATGGAAGAACACACCATGGTCGAAAAGGGATCACTGTGAGTGAAACTTATGCCGTTGGCTACTGGATTATCGGCGGAAATACAACGGTGAGACAGTTTGTTTCCAAATGTGTCACATGTCGTTATCTCCTAGATACCATGGGAGAACAAAAGATGCCTGACTTATCAAATCACAGCAGTACTTATAAAGCTAGCAGATCTCCTTAAAACCAATTCTGTCATACAAGCAGCGAGATGATTCATCGGTCAAAGAGGACCTGTCAGAGAAATCCGCAGCAATAGAGGAACAAATTTCATTCACGCCAAAACCAAACTTAACAGGACTATAGAAGAAATTAATGATCAGAAGATCAAGGCAGACCTTGTTAAAGCCAAGGTGTGGGCAAGGAGAGGCAAATCAGGTCAATAAGAAACATCATGAACAGTCTTATGAAAGAACATGCCAATCATCTAGACAAAGAATCGCTGAAGACGTTCCTGTGTGAAGCCGAGTTCGAAATCAACAACAGAAATTTGAGCATGGAAACAATAAATGACCCTCTTTCAAACCACCTTTATCACCAAGTATTCTGCTCACAGGAAAGACAAGGCTTACGCTGCCTCCACCTGGTGAGATTAAGAGAGAAGACCTTTACTGTAGCAAGAAAGGGAGATGTACACATCATTTAGCACAAGAGTTTTGGTTAAGGTGGAGTAAAGAATATCTCCAGCAGTTGCAAGCAAAAACTAAGTGAGCAAGGTAGTGTCTGATCTGTCACAAGTAACAGCTCCAAATTGGAAAGATCCGTCAGCAAGCTTGTGCTGCTCATGGAAATGCAATAGAGACCGGGATTCCCCAAAGAGGAGCTGCAATTTTTCAGTATCCCAGGAAGAAGTGAAGCAGTGATGATGAGGTTTGCACAATTTCAGCAACTTTAAATTCCATCTTGACAAAATTTTGTAATGAGCATGTGGTATTTCAAAGCTAGGGCAACCGCACATGGCAGGGTAAGCTTTCTATGCCTGAGAACAATCTCTTGCCCCTCTTTCACTAGCAACAACTCTGCATCAATAATTTCAAGGCGTTGATATCTGATCAACTCATTTTAAAAGCAATCAATATGAGTAGTCTTAAGTTTCTACAGGAAAAATAATGATAAATGCTGTCACTGAACAGTGCTCAGCCCTCTTGGTTAATTTCAAAACGATAAAAGTGAGTACCATGCCAAATAGGACTTTTTCACTTTGTAATTCAATGTCTCAGTGCAGAAATTGGTGTATCAGGTAACACAGGGGAGTCTGGAGCGACTGTCATCACTGTGATATACCAATGAGTGTGCATGCAGTTGGGAGATCCTTATCTCTTGCTTATTTACTTGTCCCACTGGCACTTTAGATGAGACAGAACAAAGAGAACTTCCTCTCAAAGTTCTTCATTCCTGTTTCTCAGCTGCATAATTAATACAAAGTTC
>NC_089325.1:21171330-21188830 GCF_036669915.1 Pocillopora verrucosa | reverse complement strand
AATTCTCGACAATTTTGGTTTTCTTATTAATCCAATCAGGGGGGATGCCTTTGTGAAGAGAAATACAATCATTACGTATTTATTCACAAACAAGAAACAATGTCTCAGCGACTTTTGAAATGTACTATCTGCGGCGGCGACCACTCAATTTTTCATTGTATCAACTAGTGTGGTGTCTGTTCTGGTGATAACCGGCAATGTTCTTGTCCCGCTCAGCCACCTCAAAAAAGAAGAGGAAGGCCCTCCAGAGCAATCAACAGCCTGAAGATAAGCCGAGCTACCAAGGGCTTAAAAAAAGTACGACACTGTGGTGAAAGACCACGAGAGGGTGGGCCAGTCCTTCCAAAACCAACAACCGCAGAATCAAGAGCTTGCTGCCGAGTTGGAGGAACAAGAAAAAGATGCGGAGGAGTTGGCCAATCTAGTGCAAACAACGTCAGAGGCCATCAACACTCTGCAAACTAAGTTGGTGGATGCCAAAAGGACTATTGCCGAGCTCAAGGCCAAGCTTAAGACTCTGCGCCAATGCACAGCTGACGAACCTCAGCAGCAACCTCAACAGAAAGACGCCACTCGCACCAGCACCCACAGTCTGGCCACAATCCACACAAGATACCAGAGGGTGCTACAAATCTTTAGGGAAAACAACTGTAGCATGGCAAATGCATTTTGGCTGGCCGGTTGCCCCCGCAGCACCCTCGGAGACTTCATCGCCATCGCTGAATTACGAATTCTAGATGAGCGTGAATTCGAATTGGCATCACGAGAAATATGCGTGGGCTTTGTTAAAGACCTATAAACAGTCTGCTGGAGAAGACTTCGGCGACACCTGCCAGCTATGGCAAACGTGCGACGAGATGGACAGCTGTTGCCATTCAAATTCGATGATCGATTTTACAATTAAAGTTGTCTCTCCTAACACACAAATGGCTCTTTTAGGAGCCACCAATAAAAATAAGTCATAACAGCGTGAACTGATTTACTTGAGACCGAGCAAAATTCAGAGGGGGATTGGGACAAAGTTAAAAATCCAAAATGGCGAATGAACCGAGAATCAAAGCGAGTGTTGGAAGAGAAATTGCCTAGAAATTGTGCTGAACTAACATAAAAGAGCCAGCGACTATTGAGGGTGGGTTGGTCGACAGTTGGCCAACTGCCAACTGTCGGCCAACAGATCGCCGAGAGTCGGGCACCAGACTACCAACAGTCGGCCAACTGTCGGTGAGGGGAGCTGTTCTTCACAGTTGCCGAGTTCTCAGTGACTAACTGTCGGTGAGGGGAGCTGTTCTTCACAATTGCCGAGTTCTCAGTGACTAAAATGCCTCTAAAACCAAACAATGAGTATTGTTGTCAGCTCATTACCTTAAATAAGATTTTAAGGTATTTTAGAATTAGATATGAAGGAGCATTCTCATCCTCAATAGATAATTATTCTTTTTATGTATATATTATTTTCCATAGATATGATTTTCCTCGGCTTTAAGGTGAGACCTTCAACAGACTTGTGTTGTCCAAAAACCATTGGTGGTAAGCAGAAAGTGAAATTCTTGATTGAAACCGGTCATTTGAGTGAGCGAACCTCCCGGAAAACATTGGGAAATGGCTCACTGAAAACAAAACCTAATGAATTAAAATAAACACAAAAGAAAAAAAAGCTGTCATTTCGTTTGCAATTGGACTTTGGTTTTTTAATTCCAAACCCTCGGCTATAAGCTGAACCCCCTTTCTCCTGAAAAAATCTCTTAAACTTTTGTGTCCAATACTGAAAAAAAACGCTCGGCTTACAGGTGAAGAAATACGGTAATTCTTTCATTTAGGTGTGCATATATTTTCAGTATATGTCTTGAGTCAAGTGTTTAAAAGACAATGAAATTAGATACTTTCCTTGTTGTTCAAGGACACCAAAGAGTTAAGTCAATGAAGATTAAAGCTAAGGAACTTACTTGAAGTAAAATAACAAGAATCTTAACCAGAGAAAAGAGGTATGATTTTTCTTATGTAATCTCTATTTGTATGCCTTTGGATTGTTTGTTATCGCACACAAAATGTTTGATTCAAATCTAAAAATAGTATTATCGGTTCAAAACCAAAGATAAGTGTTCGAGATCAGTAGGTCTCCAATTCCAGACAAGATATGTTTGTTTAAGAATCCAAACCCCCTACAGTTGAAACTGCAACTGCAACGATTGGAGGGCATTTGGTAGATTTTCTATCCTGGAAAAAAAGTTAATTTGGTCCAAGTCGAGTCTACTCGCTGGCAGATAGAACTAAGGGTCTAAATGAAAAAGTTTTGAAAGTATTATTAAGTATTGCTAAGGGTCTAAATGAGAAAGTTTTGGATATAAATAGGAAATGAATTTTGCATATAAAGCATTAAATGAATGAAAATAAAATGTAAGGGCCGGCGGACTAACTCCTGCACCTCTTTGCAAACACTAAGGACCACAAATTCATCTTCCAAAGAGCAAGAGAAATAAAAGAGGAAATTGAAATAAGTACCTATGTGGAAATAAGAGAGAAAGGAACAAGCAGTGGCAGAAGTTAAACGTAAGAGAGGGAGGGAGGGAGGGAAGATTATTTCTTTTAGTAAGCCTTTGCCAGACATGTTATCCATTGTGCACTACTTTTTTGCATTATCTAAAGAAAAACAACCTAGCAAAAGGTGCAGGATAGTACAAAGCTCGACCGCTTGAAATACACAGCCTATGAAAATCGGGCCTTCATCACATTTGGGACAGTCACCCGTAGTACCTTCATAATGTGAGGATTATGTCTTCTGAGATATCTGATCACCTCCCAGTTATTGTTAACAGGAGAATTAAACGCTCAAAGAACAATGGAGATCAACACACCACAATAACTTAATCATCAGGACATCAATTCTTAATAAAGAGCAGCTTGTTTCATCCCTGCATGCAGCCCTCTGGGACTGCCTTTGTATTTGAGGATCCAAATGATGTAGTTGACACCTGGTATAAAATTTTCAATGGTATTATTGATGAGCACCTCCCTTTGAAGCAAAAGAGAGTGAGGCGTAAAGTCCAACCAAAATGGTTCAATGATAAAATATTGAAAGGGATAAAGGCTCGTGACAAGCTTCTCAAGAAAGACAGAAAAACCAAGCAGAGAGCAACTGGAATTTTTTTAAGCGAGTAAAAAACAGTGTGGCCAAACTTATCAGGAATACAAAACAATTGTACATAAAAACTAAAATTGCTGAAAACAAGAACAATTCTTGGAAACTCTGGAACCTGAGTAAGTGTCTACCAAATGACAATAAAAGCGCCGAACGTGGATGAAATAATCTGGTAGGAAACGAGAAAAATAAAAAAAAGGTTGTGGTTATTCAATGTAGAGAATAACAATAAAAGCTAAGTTTTTCATTTGTCTCACCATGTAGTCTTACGTGATGTTGATCGCGACATTTCGACTGCATACTGCAAGTCTTCTTCCTGTGATGAGGTCGACTGGTCATGCGTGATCCTATAAAGCATGATGCTCTGCTGTAATTAGTTGTTTTTCAACAGCTCTGATTGGTGCATTTCGATCCTTGCTTTTTCATTCAGTGACTTGCTCCCTTGGCGGTCCGCTCTCGCACAGCTCTCCTGTTGCCTTGCTTTTTGCTGGGCATCCATGCTTCTTGAATTTCTATTCCACCCTCCCACGATTGAAAGTTAGGATAATCTATGCAAGTAGTTCGCACAGAGAATGGCTGTACTGGGGAAATAAGGTGCTTGCTGCCTCTTGATCAGAGGAAACTTAATTATAATGCAAAGGTCAAGCAGAAGAGCTGTATGCCTCAACCGTGTGGACATCCTACTCTGCAGAAAATATTCTGAAAGTTTTCTGGCTACAGAAACGCACAGCTGGGTGCTGATACGAAAGCAAAGAGTGTTTAACTTTTTAAACAATTAGGTTGGGTCCTTTTTATGATGAAGCAAGAATATATAAGTCAATTTTGGTATTTAACAGACTGCTGGCGATTGCCCATCCATATGACTCAGATGTTAATAATAATAATAATAATAATAATAAGTCTTTATTAAGCACTCTAAACAACAAACGTGTTTAGTTACAATGATATGAAATCAGCAAGTATAAAACTAATAAACTAACTAAATTACTAACTGAATAACTAATAAGAGAACAAACATCTATTAATAAAGGTCCTTTTGAAACGTTCAGTTCTGACAAGCGGGAGAATATAATTATGGCGCCTCTTACGTAGCGTATCCATTGTTCGCTCTGGTGGCAAAAGGTCATCTAAAGCTGTTGGAAAATCGCTGTCGGTGATCTTGGCCCACAACTTCTTATCTTTTAGAATAATAATATTTTCAATCGAAAAAAGCTCTTTACAGTAGCCAAGCTTAAAAGCTCTCTTGAACAGCCTGTCTATGCGACTCAGATACTTATGATAATACGCGCAGCCCCATACTTCTACAGCATATGTAAATATAGGTAGAATAAGACTGATAAAGAGAAGATGAAGATGATCCAGCGGCAGTCCATAGAATTTACAAACACGTAAGATGTACAGACGACTACTGGCTTTCGATATAATATTATCAAAATGTAAGTCCCAGTTACACGGATCAGATTGAAAAGTTACACCCAACAACTTCAGACATGGTTTACGCTCTATAGAAACCAGAGGAGCAGGTAAGGCCTTAGTGGATTTGCCTCTAAGAAGCATCTCCCACGTTTTCTTGAAGTTTAGTTGCATACGATTAGCAGATGTCCATGCGACGATCGATCGGACCTCCTCAGCTGCTAAATTGCCGTTATTAGCCAGCGATTTTACTGGAATACTTAATGTTAAATCATCAGCATATTTCACAAGTAAATTCTGATTTGGTAAAATGGCCTTAATATCATTGACCATAATAGAAAATAGTATAGGGCCTAAAACTGTCCCCTGAGGGACACCTCTATTGATATTTACATAGTCCGTGACAATGGCATCAACAACAACTCTTTGTTTCCTGTTCTGTAAAAAACTAATAATCCAATTGGTCACGTATGGATTTATATCAAGTGTTTTCAACTTAGAGCAGAGGATATCATGAGGGACCGAATCAAAAGCTTTGCTGAAATCAAAAGAGAAGATTCTAACACAATCAAAACCCGACTCAAGCCATTTCAGCCAAGCATATTGACACTTAATTAAGGCCATTGTCGTATTGTGGCCTTTGCGGTATGCAAACTGGTCGAAGCTAATGAAGTTCTTCATATATTGAGATAATTCTTGTCTGTATACAAGACGTTCAAAAACCCTCATTATTACATTAGTCAGCGAAATAGGCCGCAACTGTGTGCAATTTTTAAAGTTGGGCTCTTTAGGCAAGGGAGTTATGTCGGCCAATTTCCAAAGATCAGGCACAATGTGATTTTCCAAAGAACAGTTGAAAATATGGGTAACAACAGGAGCGAGGTCGTACGCAAACTCTTTCCATAACCAGTACGGGATTCCATCTGGACCAGAGGCAGTTCTTTTTAATTTCAGTAGACTCCTGGTAACACTGGAGACCGTTAAAACAGGCATCTCGCTTGATTCCGGGATAGTGACAGTGTCAATGGGTTTATAAAGGGGATCAGTGTTAATGGAACAGAAAAAATTATTGATCTCGCTCGGGGAGATAATTGAGCTTACTTGCGAGTTGGTAGACTTCCTTCCTGTCAGGGAATTGACTGTTGACCACCAAGATTTGGATCCTGCACTATGTTTCTCAAAATTCCCTTTAACTGCTCGAACTTGATTATCTCTGATCAACTTGTTGATTTTCTCTTGAAGAGTTTGGATCTCAATCGAAACAGAATTTCCTGACATGTTACTTCGCCGAATCAATTTTCGCCGTTGGTCCAGTAGATGTTTGATAAGAGGAGAAAAGAACGGGGGGTCCCTATTAGACACACGTACTGATATACCCGGAAAACACTCATCAAACATGGTCTTAATCTTGGTACAAAAAGATTAAGTTTTCCATTCACATCTCCGCATTGATAAACATTGTCCCAGTTATGAAACTTCAACAGTTTATCCATATCCAGTTTATGATGATCACGAACATCTCTGAACATCACAGTTTTCCTTTCAGCCTTAAGTGGGATTCTGGGATATACCAGGACCACAGAGTGGTCAGATCGAACTAGTCCTTGAGTGACCGATACTTTCCTCCAAAAATGTGGGACGTTAGTAATCAAAACATCCAAAATTTTGTTCTTTCTTGTCGGTGTATTTACCATCTGGAATAAATTTAGTTGTGTAAGAAAATCATTGTAATCTAGCTGATTGAGGTCACCACAAATTATAAGGTTGCTGTTAGGATTACCAGTCAATAAATGATCACAACTATTTGTTAGATGTTCCAATAAATCATCAGGACAATATGGCGGATCTGGAGGATGATAAACAGCAGCCACATAAAAGCTTGAGTTGGGAGTTGTAATTTTAGCCCACAAACATTCAAAGGCATTATAAAAAACGCTGTCTAATCGTTCCAACAACCAATCGCTCCTACAGACAATAGCAACACCACCGCCTGACCGGTCAGTTCTATCCTTTCGCAAAATTGAGTAATCCTTCGGACAAACGAGATGAGATGGAAAATTTGGTTTAAGCCATGTCTCGGAGATGATGCAAATATCGCAGTTGTTTGAGTGCAATTCCATATGCAAAGCAGAAGCAGCATCAACTTTCACAAGTGATCTTGCATTAATGACCATACATTTGGGGATTATTCGGGGTAAAGAAGAAGAGTGAGTAGAAATGAAATGCAAATTTGTATCCTTGGGTCGAAGTCGTGCGCGTTTGGTCGTTGATAAAAAACAGTGGTCAGTGACACGAACTGGAATCTTGTGATGTTGTTGACGAGATCCAAATCTAGAATTAACACCAGCTCTACGACCTACGAGAGGGTGGAGGGGGTCCTTCACAGTATCAACTATCCGCCTCATGAATAAGATCGCCAGCGAGATGAGAAAGAAACAGAATCTTATAGGCTTCAAGTAATCCATGTTAGAACAATTACTGAATAATTTTTGTCATGTATTTTTAAATTTTACATTTTATTAACTGACCTTATCTTTGCCCTGTTTTAATATACCAGATAGTTTAAATTTTTATTATATCATAGTTTTATTTTAATAACTCCTTACACAGTACGTCTTTAATGCTTTTATGTAATGTCATTAGCTTTTTAATTTGTACTATTTATAGGGCCAGGGGTTCTTCAGTATATTTATTGCTTTGTGTAGCCCTCGTTAAATAAAGTTGATTACTATATTATTATTATTATTATTAGATGTAAGTCAACTAAAATGAAAAAAATGTCAGTGAAGAAGCTGGTTTATCCAAAGTTTCCACCAATCATTGTGTGGGAGCTACTGCCATCACTCTCAGCTTCAACGCAAGGATTTCAATAGGCCACTTTGTGGCCATTTCAGGACACCAAAGTGAGCAGTCTCGTGATCTACAACTCTCATCATTCGACCTTTTAACTCCACAAATGCAGCCAAATCTTTTGAGAGCCTTGCCTACTTCAATCAACATCCATAGCCAGAAATCAGAAGTTTCTCAGCAATTGATGCCGTTCCAGACCAAACAAGTGACGACAAAATAGCTCTCTCAAATTGGTTTTACCCTGAATTTCAGAATGACATCAAAGGATGGTTTTCTACTTTCATCTCACATTTTCCTCATGATTGAACAATGGCACTAATTTTTTACACATACAAAGCTCAGAAACAGCTTTTTTTGGTGAATTTCAGGAAACGCGATTACATTTACTTTGATTGTATTGATGAGTAAGGTCGTACCACAGGTTGTGCATTGGCTGGTTTTTACACAATTGTTTCTTTTATTTTCTGGTCAAGTAAGGCTATACAAACATTTTTGGTTCAATAAAAGGGAACTCTTTCGATAATTGCCAGGAGCATCCACTATTTGTCATCCCTGAAATTGCAAAGGTGTTGCCTAAAATGCAATATTTACATCTGAATGATAACTCTTAGATGCCAGCTTGCGACTCTGCTTAGACAGATACACTATACCAACTAAGACCATTCCTAGCAAGGTTAACAGCCAATTTGTCTCACTGTTATAACCCCAATAGCAAGCAGGCAGTGGAAGAAGCAAGGATCAAGTGTAAAGGGGTACACTTCTCTCAAACAGTATATGCCACTGATATCCATCAAACGTCTAATGAAAAGGTGGAATAGAGCTGATAGTTACTCCGGATACTAAGATAACTTTGACATTGACACAGGACATCATGATACCATTGTGGAGAAGGGTCTGTTTAACCTGTCGTTAGTCGCCTCTGCCTGGGAATCAGGGGAAAGTGGTAAAATGACCAAATACCTCAAAAAAACTTTTCATTAAAGTGATGCTAAACTGTGGAGCTCACTTTCTTTAAGCATTTGACTATGCTAATATTTACTTTCATTTAAAACCAAAATTAACTATCGCGACTGCACATTAATATTTTGGTTATTTTTATGAATTTTTTTTATATTTTCCCTTGTTTGTTTGTATTGCATGCCATTAAAAGTGACTTTAAATAAAATAGTTGAGTTGTGAGATACAGTCCTCTCATTGTGGTGTAGTGTTTTATATGACACATAGCTAAATTAGAGTAGATATTGTAGATTAGATTATCACTTAATGTATTTTAATACTTTTGAGGTACTTCTTAAGATATAGCTATTTAAATTTTACTTGTTTCCTTTTTTCCTTTAAATACAGCCTTAATGTCTTATTTTAGGCCACTTCCACTCAGTTACGAATATGCCTCCACCTGGAACTGAGAAATCTTTCCACAGCAACCTGGCGACAAATGGCAAAAGACAGGCTACTTATTACACAATGGTCGTGTCACCTTGTGGAAGCTAAGCCAAGGACGTAAACAATGTAAGCTTCAAAACCACATGGAAATGACTTTTCTAGAATATCAGGCATTGTTGTCGCCATGCTAAAGCCTGAATCTAAGACTAATTGAGGATGAGTTACTGCAGAAGTGCTTACATGGAAAAAAACAGGATCAAAACAGATCTCTGAATGGGATGGTGTGGCTGAGAAATTCAAAAGAAATTAACATTGGAAGTGATACATTTCAATATTGGCACAGTTGCTGTAGTTAAGCTTTTCTAAGCCCTAGACATCCCTCTTTGCAAATACACTGAAGAGGGTTACAGACTTCAAGATCTGCTTAGTGCAGATGTAGTGCAACATAAAAGCAAGTACCAAGAGGAGATGAAAAATGATCAGAGGCCACAGAAGGTAGTTCATGGTAGTTCATGCAGCAAGGTTGCTTTATGGACAATGTTTCTTTGTTTAATCAACCTAATATTACAGATGAACAGTTCTTTGAAGTTGATAGCAACTTGGGGCATATGCTTTACTTCACCCCTGAATGGTCTCCCAAACACTTCAGAAAATGGGCAAAAGTAGTCTCTTAGCACACAGAGCAGCTATTCCAGAAGTATCACCAAGAACGAAAGTGAAAATAGAGGGGTGAGAGGTAAAGCATGTTGAGCTGAAGTATCGCCAAAAACCAAATAAGTGAAAATAGAGGGGTGAGAGGTAAGGCATATTGAGCTGAGGTAACTTTTGGAGAACAGCTTATGTCAGTGCAAAGCAAGTGAAGATGATTCAAAGTTAGATTGCATATGAACTGATAGTTTCCTCAATAACTAAGGGAGGGAAGTATGACAATATTAAAAACAAAAGAGGTGATGCAAAACCTAGAGAAATCACCTTAAGACACAGCTCTGACTATGTAAGAAGTTGAAATACTATTTTCCCTTTCAACAGATATTATCATATACAACTTCTACCAGTATGCGAGAGACCATTTCTAGCACCTATCAACTCACAAACAATCTCAGCTAAGGTCTGGACAGGACAGATTTGCGTACAACTGGTTGTTCCACAAGAGCCTAAACACTTGCAAGAAGGAGGAGGAATGTTTTGCTTCTTATGCAAGCAACAAAAAATTTTCACGCCACACCCTGTGAACAGTTTATGAGATGATTCAGCAACACAAAGATCCCATTGAGTCTGAAATACAGGGACAAGTCTCTATATTTTGTTACCAAAAACTGTGAGCTCTACATTTCATTAAAAAAAAGTGCAGGAAAAGAAACTCCACAGAAATGACCTCATGTTTAAGGCATATAGGGCAGCATACTGGCTTGTCAAAGAGAAAGTCTGAAATCCAAATTTCTCATCATTGGCTAATCTGCAAACATTGTTTGGTTTTCATGAGAATTTCCAGTACTCAGCACAGAGTTCCATATGGATAATATTTTTCGTAATTAGCAGCTCTTGATGACAACTTGTTGGGGAAGGTATAGAGAGCAAATTGCTCTGGTCTTTTAACTGCTAAGGTCAAAGATGTATCTTTCCTGGGAACAAAACAGAGAACATTGAAACACGTTCATTGCGGATTGAAATGTTCCGAAAAACTATACAAAGCCAATGCAAAAACCACCTTAACCCTCCTCACAACTCAAAGAAAACACGCTCTGTCTAAAGGTGAAAGACTGTAGCTCTCTGGTTTTTAATAGTGCAACACTGATAACTGGTCACTTTAGTGGCATGGCTAGTCATCAAAAGAAAATAAATCCACTGTCACCTCACTGCACTGTTTGTGCCACAAGCTTGCATCAAAGTACTACAACAGCTTTCATCAAAAATTGGCAATGGGTGGGCTTTGTCAGATGACAAGTTTTGTGGCAAGAGGCAACATCCAGGGGACTGGGGTCTAATGGCGGACACACGCACCGTCATTAGGCTCTTCGTATTTCTTATTCTTCTAGCCCATCTAGCGGAGCCTAGGTTCACCAGCTTGATTTACAGGACGGCTAAAGATACTAACCTGCCAGTCGGACCATCTCTCAAACTGGAACTGGTTAAATTTCGCCGGGAACATCGAGTTAAGTTCGCTGTTCAGAAGACTACTAAACATGGGCCTGTTATGATATGCCTGCCCGAAGCAGCGTTTGTCCTGCGGCCCGTCGGACTAGAAAACATCATTAGAAGTGGTGACGTTCACCCTCTACCAGGACCCTGTTTAATTCAAGACCAGCAAAGGACTTCTGACCGAACCCGACCAACAATTGCGTATTCTCCTTCGGCTTTGCGTAATTTGGCTGCCTCTATTAATAGCGTCTCTTTGCGTCCTGAATTAAAACACCGACTCCAAGACCTGGGCATTCTACGCTTTCGGAATACCTTCACTCAAAAACACATGCCGATTCCTGTGATTTCAAGACCCTGTCAATCCAGGAATATTTACAAATCAAGATCAAGAAATTTAAATAATTGTGTCTCCATCTTTACTGGTGATTATGTTAATTCTCGTAGCTGTCCTTTTGTTCCGCGAACAATAGGAGAGGACGCACGATCGATTCCGGTCAGGATCACACCTCGCAGCGCAATGCGTGGACCCAGTAAACCAGTAAATCGTCAACGAGCAGTGAAAGTAATCAATCTAACTAAGATTACTTCTCAAAAACGCCCCAATTACAGCTTCCCAAGTTTCTACATGGCAAATGCTCGATCGGTCAGGGACAAACTGGACGAGTTGACTGCTCAGCTTTTAACGTTTCACATGGATATTGCAATTATTACGGAGACTTGGCTGCATGACTACATCGATAATAACATCCTTACCATTCCAGGTTACAACATCGCGAGACGTGACCGCCACAACCGAATAGGGGGTGGCGTGTGCGCGTTCGTGTCTTCAGAGATACCTTTCAAGCGTAGATCTGACTTGGAGTCTCCAGAACACGAGTGTTTGTGGCTATGGTTACGCCCTCATCGTCTACCACGCCCACTATCTGGTATTATATGTGGGGTGGTGTATTTTCCTGTGGCCTCTGCGCAAGTGCAGCGAGATCGCACAATGTACATCATAGAAACACTAGACTCCGTAAAGACTTCTTATCCAGACTGTGGTGTAGTGTTATTAGGCGATTTTAACACCCAGGACATCTCAGACATGTTAGCCAATCATAACCTAAAACAAGTAGTTATCAGACCCACTCGGGGCAATAGCATACTAGACCTTATTTTAACGGATTTTAGTGAATACTATAGCGAACCAATTGTCAGCGCACAATTAGGGTCTTCGGACCATAGCTCTGTTCACTGGAATCCGCTTTCAATGAACCAACTAAACCCGCTGCGCGTTGAAAAGAAAAGGATCCCGATGCGTCGCTTTCCTCAGTCGGCAATAAGCGCTTTTGGGAGGTGGGCGTGTTCACACCGTTGGTTCAGTGATTTAGAAGTAGACGGTGACTCACCATCAGTTGACTCTCTCACTGACTCATTTACTAAGGATCTTTCATCAGCCAGCGATATCTACTTTCCGTCCAAATACGTGAAGATTCATCCAATGGACAAGCCTTGGATGTCACCTGAGATTAAGGCTCTCATATTAGAGCGCCAACGCGCCTATCTAAATGGCCCGGAGGAGAAATGGCGTCGCCTTAGAAATAAGGTCAGAGAGGTTATCACCCGCCGGAAATGTGAGTTCTATAAAAACAAAGTTAATAACCTCAAGAGCACTGACCCGAGGAAATGGTGGAGTATGGTGAATAAGCTTGCAGGGAAGGCTAGCAGCCCTAACGAACTCAGTTATACTGACGAGGAAGGCAGAATTATCTCTGGCGCGACTCTCGCAACACGCCTTAATGAGTTTTTTGTATCTGTAATATCTGACATTAAGCCACTTGATACAAGTGCACTGCCCTGCTACTTACCATCCCCTCAACCGCCCGTAATCGAGACACAAAGGGTCTACAAAAAGCTACTTGCCATCAGCGCCTTTAAGGCCCCTGGGCCTGATGGGATTCCGACTCGTATTTGGAAAGAATATGCTGCTGAGCTCGCTGAGCCGATCACGCGAATATTCAACACCTCTATTGCATCAGGCTCCTTCCCTACTGCATGGAAAGACTCTAATGTCACACCGGTACCCAAGGTTACGCCCATAACCAGTAGGGAAGATTTAAGACCTATCTCCCTAACTGCAATCGTCTCTAAAGTCCTGGAGGATTTCGTAGTTGAATGGCTAATTGATGATGTTGTGCACCTCATCGATTTCAGCCAATTCGGCTGCCTCAAAGGAACTTCAACCATCTATTGCCTGTTGGATATGATGCACAACTGGTTGTCCTCTATTGACAAACCAGGTATGTTCTTAAGGGCCTGCTTCCTGGATTTTAGTAAGGCTTTTGACCATATTGACCACACTATCTTAGTCAATAAACTCATCCACCTTGGGGTCCGTGGTTTTATTATCCGTTGGATTTGCAGTTTTCTTTATGGCCGTCGCCAAGCTGTTAAGATTAAGAACATTGTATCCCCTTGGTTGCCCGTGCACGCTGGAGTCCCGCAGGGCACTAAGCTTGGCCCCATCCTGTTCCTCCTGATGATTAACGATCTCGCGATTAAAACTCCATTACTATCGAGCCACTGGAAATATGTAGATGACCTAACAATATCCGAGGTCATCCCATCAGGCGGTACATCGTCCCTTCAGAAAGATCTTGACGCCATTGCACAGTGGTCGTCGCGCAATAATATGAACCTCAACCCAAAGAAGTGCAAGGAACTTGTGATTTGTTCGCTTAGAACACGGCCAGATCTTGACCCTTTGTGCGTCAATGGACGTCCCTTAGAACGGGTCTCCTCACACAAGGTCCTTGGAGTCACTATCAGCGACACTCTTGGGTAGAATGAGCACGTGCGTGAGATTGTCTCCAAAGCCTCAAAACGTCTTTACATCTTAAGAGTGCTCAAGCGGTCCGGAATTCCACCCGAAGACCTTATTAACATATTTTATGCCTTGGTACGATCGGTCCTCGAATACGCCTGCGTCACTTGGTCTACTAGCCTACCAATTTACCTCAAGGACATGATCGAAAGAGTTCAGAAAAGAGCTCTGCGTATATTATTTCCGGCGCTGAGCTACAAAGACGCCATTGTGGCTGCAAACTCCACTCGCTTAAATGTGAGAAGAGACGAACTCTGCAAGAAAGTTTGGGACGGTATCTGTGTGCCTGGGTCACGGCTGTACCACCTTATTCCACCAAAGCGCGCCGATTGCCACGTTTATGAGTTGCGCAACAAAAACCATGTATCACTCTTTAAATGCCGGACCGAAAGATTTAAAAAATCTTTCTTTCCAACAATGGCGTCTAACGCCCAGTTCTTGTAGTCAAGCAAACCTAAGCGTTTTTCATTGGTATATAACTACTGACTCTTGTAATTCCCAGTCCCCTTAGACTCTTAATTTTAAAGTCAAATGTAAGATTTTCGTATTTTTAAATATTTAAAGTATACTTGTAAATTCACATGTATTTCACCACTGGGGTGCTATTTTTGAATACTTTTAATAAACCCTTCTATTTAACATCAGAGGGTCCATTTAGGTAGCATGTGTGCAAGACAACTAGATTCTGCTATTAAGGTTCTCTGTCACTGCTTGAACTTTCCAATTCAATGAGGTAATAACAAGAAAAGGAATGGTAATAAAATTATGAGAAATAACCAAAATTAAATTTAACTTTTTTGGTCCAGCATTCTTTACCAACACCTTTTGAAAGATTTATAAGCCCTCAGAGCATTAAAAGAATACAGCAGTCATACAGTGACATTATGACCACCATTGTCACCATCAAAATTTCACAATAGCTAAAAGGGAAGAGATGAGAAGCGGAGACCATTTAAAGTATTAACAGTTTGTTACTTTCACTCAAGTTTCATCTTCTCAGTTACTAATTTATTTGAAATATATCTCTAGCAAAACAACTGTGAAATTTTCTCAACAACAGTTACACAACGCTAATTATTGAAAGGAAAATTCTGACAGATTAAAGTAATACTTTGAGTTTTGTTAAGAGAAGCTTGTGTTGCTGATTTTAAAACATGTACAAACAACCAGAGTTACTAATTTAACACATCAGACTACAGAACAATTAAGGAAAGTGACAAAAATGTATTGCTGCACAGTCTAGCAAGTTTATAATATAAATACCTCCAACATCATGAATGTATCCTAACTAAAGTATCTGTGCATCTCTAATGATGCAGTCTGTTACACAACAGTCTATTGACATGTTGCTAGGTGAATGTATCTATTTACCACTCAGTTTTATCTCATTTGATCTTTCCAAATTTTTTCACAATACAAGGAGAGAGGAAAACATAAAGCTAACAAAAAATAGGTTTTGTAGAATAAGGAAGGCCATATGAACCACCACCACAAGCTCAGCCTGTTAAAAGGAATACATTATCCATGACCCATGCTCAACTTTTTGACATAGTTGTCAGTATGGTGAACTGCCTCAATTTGGGAAGAAAATTTGGATAGGATCAGATGCATAACAGAAGTGCGCGTAATCATCAATCCCAACCTCGCCCTAAATACTATACAAACAACTGACTACACTATAATGGTTTGGTTAGCTTTTGTCATCATTGAAAAATCTCTGCGAGCACTATTACCCAAAGTGCTTATGCCAAACCTCGCTATCATCTGAGCAATGTAAATTTTAAGTTCCTAGCTTGTAAACTTGGTCTAACCAACTCTTTAGCAAATTATAATGGTTGATTTGCCTGATTGATGATTTATTTACAAATTCTGAATCCAGAGAGGATTAAAAAACATTCAAATATCCCCTTTGGTGTGTAACAAGAGTATTTGTGTAATCAATGCGAACATTACCAGGAGAAAGGCAGACCAGAATATTTTACTTGTTTTCAATATAAAGAGCAAACATTCGACTCTCCTGTTTCTTATGTCAACACCTGGTCTCCTTATTCTTCACCTTCGACCATGAGTTCTAATGAGTCAAAAATCTGCACTGGCCGAGAAGGGAAGAGCATATGCCGACAAATGGCCAGGACTGCGAAGAGAATAAGTAACAAGTCACGAGGCTCGACAAAAAGGCATTTGAAAGCTCAAGACTTCAGAAACACACAAGCTGACAGAACCCAACTAAACGGGTAAATTTGACAGCTGAAAGGTAAAACAATTCCTTATTTACCACCAACCTCGTTTTTCCAAGTTAAAGTTCAAGAGTTTAAGATTTCAGATATCACTTCTAATGTTATTGTAAAGACTTTACTCTTGTCAACAACTGACCAAGTATTCACATACCTAATTAAACTGTTTACCTTCAAGCAAAAGATACCTGTCTATTTAGAGAAATCCAAGAAGCATTAATGCTATGTTTTAGGAAGTGTGTAAACAAACTTTTATGCTAGTAACTAAAATTTATATTTATTATATGCAGATAGTAGTATATAATGCCTCCTAAAATAGATTTTTTAACACTTATCGCAAAAAGAGACAGCACAATAGCTTCATTGAATGACTTATTTGAATTCCATGTGTTTTACCAAGTTGAACCAAGTTTGAGTAGTCTTGAAAATGTATAGAATCAAGTTAAATCTAAATAGAGAAGTGTTAAAAAGCAGCAACACAATTGCTGACAGACTTACTGAATCAGCGTCAGAAGAATTACAAACAAGGAATCAAGTAGTTGGTGATGAAGCCAAAGCTAAGTTTCTAAAATACGCAGAGCGATTTGCAATTTATTAGAAATCGTTTGTGATTGAAAAGCTGCTGTTTAAATAGGAAGTGCTCAAAGCAATGACATCAGTAGTAACAAAAATGACCGATGTCTTGAGTTTGCAAAAGTACACAGGCTAGAGAAATTGTCAGTTCCCACGTGGGATGGTGTTAGAAAATCTTACACAGCTTAGGAGCACGAATTTCAGTATTGAATGAATAAGTGCAAACAAGACAAAGATTAACAATTGCAAAGGCTTCAGAAAGCGTTACCTAAAAACTGTTTTGGTTGGATCAAGTAAGGCAAAATGATTGAGCAGGCGTGGAAAATTCTCAATACCAAATTTGGAGATCAAAGGAAATTAATGGATACACCCTTAACTGAAATTACAAATCTCCAGCCAGTAAAGTGCAACTCGAAATTGCTTTGTCACTAAGTGGCTAGAATTCTTGGTTTCATAAACAGCATGTATCAAATGGCTGCGCAGTGACAAATGCCTCAGAAGCACCCTTCGTAATGTCTCAGCTTTTATCAAAGTTAGATCCAAAAGATAACATTGAGTTTGGCTAAGAAATGTATTTCTCAGCCAAAAATGAGAAATGCATCGAGTGGTTGGATTACCAGGGGAGAGAGAGCCTATGGTTCAGCCATATTCCTCAGATGGAAACTCACAGATGGCAGTTATTCCTGCATACTGCACGTGGTTAAAGCATTTGTTGCCCCTTCAAAGAAAAAGTCAGTACCGTGCTTGGAGTTGACGGGGTGCCTCTCAATTGCAAGATTATACATTACATGTAAAGAAGCACTAAAATTTGCTGAAAGAAGCACTAGAATTTGCAAGAAAGAGTTCTGGATTCATTCTCAGACCATGTTAACCCGGCGTAAAACCTCTCCAAGAAAGTTCAAATTGTTT